>NW_023640657.1:0-7500 GCF_015228065.2 Penaeus monodon | reverse complement strand
ATTCCCAAGTTATAACTGTGAGTGAAATTTTTGTGTTTATCCTGCGCCCCCCACCCCTGCTTTCTCTCTCCCATTCCCCCTATTTCTTTTGCTCTCTCCCCCCCCCCCCGCTCTCTCTTTCCACCTTTCCCCCACTCTTTGTATCACTTTCCAACTCCCCCATTGTCTCTCCACCTCACCTTTTCCGTTTATCTATCAGCACCCATTTCTTTCTCTCTCCCTCTTGAAAAGGAGAGAAATTAATGGGTTTCCACCGAGAGTATGGCTAAATCTAATTAGATGTCGGTTGCCTTTCTTACTTATTTAATTCCCAACCCCCTTTTCCTTTTCCTAGGTGAAGACTAAACATTATAGTTTGTGTCAATATGATAATAATTTGCTATACAACTGTCGTTACGGGTTTTGACACTAAATTTATTATTTCTTAAAAGATGAAGGCACTCATATAACGCAAACCACGGCACTTTCCAGAGCACAATCAAAAGCGTTCCTGTGATCATAAATGCAATTGTCTTTACAATATCACTGGATCAATCGGATTTAGCAAATTAAGCATCAACGTATCCAGCTGTCAATACACATACCTGCGTTCTTTAGTCACATCATAGGGCGAATATTTTGATTTTAAGGTGCCCCTGTCTAGTGGAAAAATAAAAACGGGTACATTAAACTGTCCTGCGTTTCTATATTTTTCTATATTCTTAATTTAGTTTTGATCCTCATCTAATAGAGGGAAAAGATAAAGAGTCCTATTTTATTTAAACCATCCCTTTATTTATCTATTAACATTTCTCTTTTTCTGTATGTGTGTATATGGTTCCCTTTTATCCGACGTAAAATCGTTTCCGTGGAACGAACCATGAATCATGTGAAATTAATCACAGTAACATCGTGTTTAAAAGTTATGAAAGAGAATGAATATCTTCACAATACAAGAGATGAATTTGACCGGTTTTGATGGTGTCGTCAGAAATGCAGTATTTCTGACGAAGACGCAATCGAAAACCCGGGCAAATACATCTCTTGTATGTGAAGATATTCATTCTCATTCATACGTTTTATACATCTGTCAATATGAATACGGTTCAAACATACATGTTATTAATATACACTATTCGAAAACACTCTGAAGAAGAATATTGTACGGCTTTGGGAACTCGACTGATTAAAGGCCCGCTGATCACTTTTTTTACATATAAACATATCGCCAAACTGAATTTCAGAATGAAATGAGACCTGTTATACAGGCGTTACACATAAGACTTCATAGAGAGGTAAATTGATCTGAAGTTCAAGTAAAGGCAAAGGGCTATGCATAGTGTTACTTTATCTCAAGCTAGTTGTAAAATCTGAGGGTCCAATGAGTTCGAGAAAGAAGACAAAACAGGAGAACAAACTAGATACAGGAAAATATTGATCATGGAAAGGGCAGGTTTTGTACTCATTAACAGTGCACTGTCGAGGGCCCGAAACAAACATGGTCGGGTTGCCAAAACGTTTAAAATCTGTAGACTACATTGCAACAGCTAAAACTGACCGAGGAAATTTCGCTATGTCTGTATGTGTGTGTTCGCTACAGTGTCTAATATAGATAGATAGACACATACACACAGGCACACACACACACACACACACCCCACATATATATATATATATATATATATATATATATTATATATATATATATATATATATATCGCTACAGCCTCTGTGTGTGTGTGTTATACATATATATGTATGTATACATGTGTGTATGTATATATATATAAAATATATATTTATATATATATAATATATATATATATATATAGTGCGTGTTTTGTGTGCGCGGAGAGAGTATATAAATACAGAGAAAGAGAGCACCCCCTACACACAAACAGGAATGCAATATGTATGGTGTCTTTGTCACACCCAGCAAAATTGTTACATAGCACGAATTATCAACCTTCCCTTTTGGTGCTCACTGTTCTTTTTGATCGGGTGTTCTCATACCCCTCTTACTTGACCTTAAACACAAACCTAAAACTGTTTTCGTTTATTTGCATTCCCCATTATGTATGTACTTAAGTGGTCTACACTTACCTTGATTTAATCCCTTTTTCAAGTCCCGGGGTGCTGAAGATTTACGAGTGCTTGCGGTGCTCGTTTAGTTCTCAAGATTTTTACTTATCTAAAAGGGTCACATTAACTAAACTCACTGGCGCCTACTTTATGTTGCTTACTTACCTAAGCTAGTATTCTTTTTAACTGCCAGGGCTTGCTTTTTTTATTTACCTGGTTATTTACCCTATGCTCATTTACTTACGGGAAATTGTGATCATTTGCCCTAACTTACCTAAAACTGCCCTTGCAATACTTGTTTTGTTTATTTTATCTATTGGTATTCACTTAGCATACCTACACTCCCCTTATTTACATGGTGCTTACTAAATTTGCCTACCTGGTTATGCTTGCTTTACTACATAGCACACATTACTTTTTTTGGCTTGGAGTCACTTGCCTTATTCATCTGAGGCTTGCATACCAAAGTTATTTGGGACGATCATTTGCCCAACATGGTTTTATTATCATTATCAGCGGCACTCACATTATATATTTTAATACATGGCGAAACACTTACATTCCCTAGTACTTCCTTAGTGCTTATTTACCTGTTACACATTTGCTTTACTTACCAAGTGCATATCACTTTCCTTGTTTACCTAGCGCCTTGCTTATCTTACTGATTTGGTACTCAATAATTTGACCTTTTGCTCACTTGCCTTACCTGGATCTCGTTTTTTATGGCACTCATGGCATGCACAGAAAAATGATTTTGTGTATGCCATTAGCTCAAGATCATGTCTGCAGACTAGTCTAAAGATTTACACATCTGCACAGACCCTTGTTGTCGATTATGCTTACCCTGACGAATTGACCCGACAGTTTGCCTTCATAAGTCATTGTGCCAAGATCACCAGCTCGGGCCCCCAGTGCTGACGGCCCGGGCACGACATACCGATCAGCATTTGCTCCCAGATCATCGTATCATCTTAAATTTTTTCTTCATCAAAAGTCAAACCTTCATACATATCACTGCCCTACCAGTCATTATATGAACTCACAGCCTTCTACACTCATGTTGGATAGTTTACATACCTGTTATACTTACTAATGTTTACCATTTACATACCTGGCACCCCAGTTTTCTTACTTAACACACATTACTTTCCTCACCTACCCGGACCCCTCTTACTTTAATGGTGACTTTACCTACCTGGTCTCATTGACCTTACTAAAACTGACATTACTTACCTGCACACATTTGCCTTACTTACCTGGCACACTTTGCCTTACTTACCTGGCACACTTTGCCTTACTTACCTGGCACACTTTGCCTTACTTACCTGACGCATTTGCTTTACTTACTTTGCACACAATTCCTTACCTGGGACACATTACTTTCCTTACCTACGTGCAGCTTGCCTGACTGTTATTTTAATTGGCACTCACATCTTAGACTTTACATACCTGGCACTCACATTTCTTACCTGGCACACAACTGCCTTACTTACCTGGCGCTCGCTTACCTTATTGATCTGGTGCTCATAAACCTAACCTGACGCTTACTTGCATTACCGCACCAAGTTATATACTTTATAATTTGTCATAACTTAATGCACTTTAATGTTACAACTAATACGAGAATATAGATCGTGATTGAGAACGAGACTAATGTTTACCTTGGGAAGTGAGTGACCATAAATTTTTCTTGTATGTTTTGTGAATGGGTATAGATGTCTATAAAAGATACAAAATTAATACGGAAAAAAAGAATTTTTTTTAATCTATCTATGTGTGTGCGTGCCGCTTTTTTTCATAAATTCATCAGATCACTCATTGCTTCGCTACGTAGTATTGAGAAATAAAAGAATTATATGAGACATTGGAGAATTTTAAACAGTAAAACATTAAATGTTTAAATTTGGTAATTTAAAGACGGGCAATCTTGCGTCAGGACTCGGGCATACAAAGGTAATAAGATTTTGAAATATCAAAGCATAAAAAAAAACAAAATAAATAACCGAAACTATAAATCTGCATACCTGTGAAGTATGTTAGTATGTTAAAATGGCCAAACAAAGTAAAGGTATGATAAAACTCGTTTGTAGCTCTGGGTAAGTAAAAGATAGAGGTCAAGAAAGTTAAAAAACATTTTTGAAAGTTTTTCTTTCTCTTTGTTGGCCAGACAGCCCCTTTATTAATTTAGATTACTAGTTTTTCCTTTGCATTTTTATATAGAACTATATAGGGTGGTGGGTTTGGATCTATTTACTCATTGTGAGAAGGGTCCTAATTGCGCAAGTGCTCTTACATGTCTTTTACGTTGTAGATATGTTTATATAATGGTTGTATAAATCTGTGATTGCATGCGTCTGTATTTTTTTTTTTTTATCTGAAATCTCCATTTTATTCTGTTACAAGTAAGTCAATGTCCCTAAGTTTTAGGGGCAATGAAATATCGAACGAAAAACGCTACTAAGTATTACTTGCATAAACCAATGTTCTATTCACTTATTTAAAGTAGCGATACATCTACGGCTGAGTTTCACTTCTCAAAAAACGGTTAAAAGGCTTCAACCCTGATGTTAACGCTGGCTACACAACCCCGCAGAGTCAGATACGAGCTCCGTGCAAGTCATGTAACATTTATCCCTCTTTCCCTGGTCTTGGTGCGTTAATCAAACCGCCAGGGTTTAGGTTCTGCCCCTTTTCTAAAGTTTCTGAATTTGTTATAGATGGCTCCACATGTGCCCAGCCAGCAAGGAGTCTATCAGTAGGCCCTGATTTCCCCATTCCTTGAATTGGCGGAAAAATGTTTTTCTTTTTAATACAATTGATATCGATACTGTTATTATTTTTAACGATATGATTATTAGATTCTTATTTATACTCTTGGTAACATTTAAGTCAATGAAATAATACAAAGTTTACCCTTTCCCTTTCCAAAAGTCAAGGAAAAGGATAAAGAGGTGGCTTTGGGTAGGACTAATAACTGACTCCTTGGTGATTAAGCATGTGTAGAGCCATCTTATGGTAAATACAATTATTACAGTGGGCATGGGTTGTATTTTTGCCATCTATGCCGATGGGGGGGAAAAACGCCCAAATGATTTACCACTTTCACATTCTAATTATCGTAAATTATTAAATTATAGACTGGGTGTCATTTATCCAAAAATTAAATAATATCTTTAACATCTGAGAGCATTCGGCAAAAGTTTAAAACTGGATTCTTTATTCCACTGTCTAAATTTTATTTCTGTAAAATTCTGGGGGTAAGTCTATAGGACTTCAACTGCCTGTTTAAACGATATAGTCTTTCTACTATAAATTTTCTAATGCCGGATAAGTGGAACGCCCTTTACCTTTAAGGACTGACTGTATAATAACAACCAATATTGAGTTGGCGATGAGACTAATTACAAGATGATTTAACTGGAGGAATTTTTTTTTTTATGGATGTTCATTAATTAGAGGTACAACTTTAATTTGATTATACAAAGTTAAGAAAATGCCCCCTGGCTTAACAAGAATTGCAGAAAGCAGACTGCTACTCTGACATTTCCAACTGAATTTACTTTCCCTTTTTCCCTTTTCGTCCCTCTCCAATCTATTCTCCAATTTTGCATTTCCCAACTCAGTTCCTTAAGCCTTAATTCGCTATCCAAAAATACCCTCAGGTCTTGTTGAGGATCTTTACTATCCAAATGACCCTGTGATATTAAAAAAGGATAATGTTTGGTTTAATCCTTCCCTTTTCCCGAACTATTGATATTAATTCTATAAATAATTTGATATCCCAATCCAGTCTTCGTCTTTGTCTCACACAATTCTTCTGAAGGCATCATAAAAAACTTTCGAAAACCTAAAGCAGGCATTATGACACTAGAGGGCTATTTTGTAGCATTTCCAAAACCCCTAACACTTTGATACATGTTAGCCCTGCAGTTTTGAACATCTTTCAGTTTATAATAATTGTATGCCTCTATTTTAATACAAAGCATTACACTCCCGGTTAGCCAAAACAGACGGAAATTTGTCATAATATTTCACAGTGTCAGATAGGGATTACAAATCGCATCATACGCATATGCATCAAAATCTTAATCTGAATTAAACATTTAATAACTAATAATAAGTCCATTTATTACAATCACTTTGTTTTTTCACAGGTGAAAAAAGCCCCCTGGCAAAGGCCAACAAAAATATAGACATTTTAATGACTTGTGTGTGAAATTATTTTTATTTTATTTTTATTATATAGTTTATTAATGTAATATATAGATACAATTCATTACTGAAAAAAAATCTTTTAGAAAAAATTAATAAAAATCTGGGCATCAACAAAACACAGGCCACATTCAAGACCTACAAATTCATAAGCAGCTCCAGCTTCAATATATTATATTATATATATATATATTTTATATATAATATATATATATATATATATTATAACACATACATACATATACATATACAGCACACAAACACATACATATATTTATTTATTTATTCATTTTAAATCATCAAATAATCATGCTGGAAACCTTGTACTTGAATGACACTAAATTAAGCAAAATCCTAAACAAAATTAAATACTTCAAGACATTCGGATAGTGCACATTCCATGAATATTTTTGATTACTAGAAATTGCAGGATCTACAAAAAAAAGCAAGCTCAAAAAAACATTTTCTTGTGAAAGAATTTTTTTAGAAAACTACTAATATCAATATAAATAAAAAAACGCTCGCGCGCGCACGTGTGTGTGTGGGGTGTGTGTGTGTGTGTGGGGTGTGTGGTGTGTGGTGGTGGTGTGTGGTGTGTGTGTGTGTGTGTGTGTGGGCATACAATATGTACAAATACATATATATATATGTATATATAAGTTCGAAACAAATTCCTCAACAGTTGTAGTATTTAAAACAAGTGAATTGAGATTTTTTTCCGCTACGTCAAAAATGATTCAAATTTTCTCCCGAAATACTATACTTTTCTGATTATTTATATAATTATCGTTTTTTGCAAGAATGCATATTCCTAACACTAACACACAAGATTGGAATTAAATATCACTGACCAAGAAGTCGTAAATTAACCTTAACTTAAAGGATATAGGAAGATTCAAGATTACTTCATTGGCGATGAACCATAAAACGCCCCAATACCAGTCACTAGGCGCATGAAACAAGCAAATAAGATTTTTTCCTAATGCAGGGTAAGCGATTCGAATTATATGTACCCTATTAGTGTTATTATATTATCATTATTATAATTGGTATTGCTATTATATATCATATATTGTTGTTATTATTATCACTTGCAATAATAGAAATAGTAATTTTCTCGTAGCAATAATGAAGGTAATAATGATCACAAAGATAATAAAAATGTAACAATAGAAAACTTAGGCGGCGGAAATTTTAAAAACCAAAAAGGGGTTGAACTGTAGTTTT
>NW_023640656.1:0-11138 GCF_015228065.2 Penaeus monodon | reverse complement strand
TTTTTTATAAAAATCAGGGTTTTTGTCTAGCTTGATTGCTCAGGTATAAGATGGTATAACTGCAGCACTTTCAGAATTTTGGTTTGATTCATTCATGAACATATGTGGCTGCCCTTCCCCAAAGCTTTTTACTTGGCTTCATGCTTTTGGATACAGGGTGAAATGCCTTAAACTTTTTATTCACAAGGAAAGTTTGAAGAAACATGAGCTTTGAGGAAAAACAGCCAATTATTTATTAATGAATCTGCTATAGTGACCGCTTGCAATCTCAAAAAAAAATGTAAAGATGGGATGGATAACTATAACTTGTAATAAGTCCAATTACAGAGCTGTGAATTTCTTTGGGGCAGTTTCCCACTTGCCAGGGATGAATAAGAGGGAAACCGCAACAAATTACACACCAATTCAGCACGAGGTAAAGGAAGAAGGGGATTTTTGAATTGCTGTCTCTTTAAAACTACTCATTCCAACTCTTCTGCCTCTCACTTTTCATTAATCTACTTGATGAAGAGTTACCGGGTTTGCCCTATGTTATTGTAGCATAATTCTGGCGCCGTTGCACCATACCCAAGTACTAGCAGAGATCCATGAGGGGGACCCCTGAAGTGGACGTCTCACAGGCCGAGAAAGAGGCGGCGCCCCCCAAAACCAGCAGAGCAGGTCGAGACACCGAGTCCTTCAGACCATCTCACAAACGAATATTCCAAATATGCAATCTCTCTTTTGCACCAAAAAAAAAAAAACAAAAAAACTTCGAACCCTTTCCCTTTGGGACATACTGGAATGAGCTGAGCTGCAGCCAATTTCTTAAAAGGAAGAAATGAAACATATTCCCAAAGTGTACTGTGCCTGACAACAGAGACATAGTGCCACTGATTTACAGTGGAGAAAAATTTACAATGCTGTAAAGAGCGTCTAGCAAGCTGCGAACCAAAAATGACAGCAAAATCGGGCAGGAGTTAGTGTTTTTGGGCAATAGTTGCCGGCTGTGCCTTTCCTTCTCCCTCATTCCTTCCTCCTATGCTCTTTTTCCCTCTCTCGCTATCTCTTCTCCACTCAAATTTATTTACCTTACACTTCCTCTCTCTCAGTCTCGCTTTGTCTTCCTTTGCTCCCTCTCTCTCTTTCTCCCCCCCCTCCTCAATACTGACACACTAGTTGACACCTCTTATTGACACAACACATGCAATAACGGCTGCCTGCCTTCCACTTTCACTTGATTACCACACACGTAAAACCACCACCAAGTCATCAACTGGATCTGACATCATGGGGCATGCAGGTCGGGAAATTTGGGACTGCACACCGAATAGCCAGCAAGTGAGGAACCTCAAAGAAATCCACCTCAAAACACCACAAAAACTTGCACAGCCATCACATGGGAACTCACAACCTACTAAAATTTTTCCTAAAGAGATAAAACCAGTTTTAGCAGATACCCATCTTTTTCAGGACCTCAGTTTCAGGTGCCATACCTCAGTCCATGCCTCAAAAACAAAAAGTGATGGAGTCTTTGAAAATCAACTAAAGCTAAAGCTAAATGCTGGGCAATAGCACATCAGGAGATACAAATCACCAGGCTGCAACTCTTGGTGCGAATACTAGTAAGTTTTGGTGAAGAGGCAAGGAACTCCCAACCCATTGTAGAAAAATGAGCCTCCAGGAATTATTTACCATCTGCCTCCTGTTCCCCAAAATGAGCAATCCCCCACTAACTTACAAAACCAAACGACAAACACACATAACGTTTTGACACCAGTCAGAAATCAGTTTTCTTACACGCTGGCGTGTGAAGCCACTCTCACTCTCCTCTACAGTGAGCATCCACTGACACTTCAGTTCCAGATATAGTAGAAAACTACAGCTTTCTTTTTGGGGATATTCCTTGCAAAGGTGGAATTCCCATATTAGATGCAGGCTTTTTGGGGGTCTGACTTTAGACAGCAGGTGAAACAGTTTGACATCAAGAGACACAAGAGTCCAAAGCCTTGCCACAAAAAGTGGTGTTTTGGAAGAAAAGCCAAGTTTTAAGAACCTTAGAAACTTGGGATATGCAAGAAAAATCTAGCAACAAAGGGGGAGCACCATTTACATCTGAAAGAAAATATGGAGGTTGGAGGCTGTGATGTAACTGTAGGATGCTGAAGGTGCAAATTGTACCAAGCAGGTAGCCAGTTCCCCGATCCAAAAATTTTCACAATAATTAGCCTGCAGTATCTTTTCCCCCATCAGTCTGCTGAAGGCATTTACCACCAAATCATATCAAACACTTTTGGATAAAAGGAACCCAAATGATGTCTTCATAGCAAGCTCCTCTTCAGTGCTTCTCTGTGAGTTTAACACTTGCCTTGGTCATGCTGTCAGTGCTATAGGAATCACTCCAAAGAATGAAAAGGTTAAACACTGCTGGCAAATTCTCAACAAGCGACCGATGTCAAGGCAGTGCCAAAAGGACGCCAAATGAACTGACACAATGAACGGCAAGGGCTAACCTTGCTACTGCCCCCTCCTTCATGCATCCCTGATAGGAGCTCCTATCAGCCTTATCACTGGCCCTTTTTGCTGGTGTCAGCTTACATCAAGACAGTGCTTCCACACCCTGGCCTTAGTTTCTCTTTACAAGCCCAGAGAAAAAAGTACTCTGCATTGATAGGAACTCTCCACTTACATATCTATTTACAGAAGGCAGCAAAGTCCATATTCTCACAAAAAAAAAAGTGTCACCTATGCATCAGGTCCAGGGCACATAACAAACCCTGTAAGGAGACAGGCAACTAGATATCTCTCTCAGTTCACGCCAACATCTATCTTTTTAATTTAAAAGGGGGATAAAAACAGGTAACATATGCCTCTTGGTTGTCCTTATCAATCCATGCAATAGAAACAATACCATGTCTTTGTAGAATCGAAAATTAGCAATGCAAAAAACGCTAACCCCAGAGAGTTTCGTGTACAAAAACAAGACCCATCTCCACAAATGTCCCACCATCCCCTCAAGAGTAAGTTTTCAGTCCCTGTCACCAGAATTGAAAAGTCAGTGCTACACACCAGTTCCTAAAAAGCAAGGTTTGTGATCCTGCACCAATGCAGATATAACAGAAAGGAACAAGGTAACTTGAAACAGGTAACCAAACCTGTCTTTGCAAAAATCCTATTCACAGTTCCATGCTAAGCCCTTTTTTTGGTTTCATTTTCTATTACTTTCCTGTCGCTGTTATCACTGAAACATTATCAAAGAATATCCACTGAAAAAAACTACCATAGATTATAAACATAGATTGATCCAGTAAAAAAATAGGGTCGAGCCAATGATGTCAGCATGTTTAGCCAATAAAAGTGTGTGGGAGAATAAGATATAGCTAGATATATAATTTTTTGTATAATTTACTACTATTGTTATAATAACCAAAGTAAAACAAAATTCCCTCTTTTTTGTAATATTGAAGAGCTCCTTACCATTAAAGCCGTCAGGATACTCTTGGTTTCTTTTTTGGGTTTTCAATAGGCTAAATGGAAGTGGGGCTACCGGGTTTATAGTTCTTGGAAAAAAAGGGCAGTCAAGGTAATGTGCCACATTATAGCTTCCTTACCCCTTTGTACCCCCCCCCACATCTACCTGAACACCATGAGACCACACAAACAACCATTCTCCTGTGTACCCCAAAAAGAGTGGTCAGAAGCGGTGCTGTGCGGGACGTAAGGCTGTTAGTGGTTTCAACCCTTTTCCCCTTTTCATTACAAATCATACCATATGATGGTCCGAGTCACAGTCAGCAATCATAGGATCTGCAGTCTCTAACCTCTACTCTCTCTCTTTTTCAATTATTAAAATCGATCATGTTCATATATCTGCCACTGGCGATACCCACGTGACTTTCTCTTTCAATCTGTTCGGAAGCATGGTCATAGTTATCAGGTTTGTTTTCCACCCAGTCTACTGCATTTCGCCCCTTATGTTAGTTTCTCCTAAACCAAACTTTCCACATGCTACATGATTTTTATTACTTCCACTTTTGGGCATTGAAATCTCCATTATTACTAATCTTTCTCTCTTTGGTATTCATCAATCTCTTTCTGAATCTTTGTATACACGTCTTTTACTTCCTCTTCTCGGCTGCTGTGGTTGGTAGATAAAACCTGTATGATATACATTGGTCGGGTTCGCATCTAGTTTGCTAGGATGACCTGGTCCATTAACTGGTTTAAATTCTTTGACTGCTTCCTTTATTCCAGGTCTTTTTAGCAGTCCAAACTCCGGCATATCTTTTCTGTCCTCCAGAGTAGTATATCTCCCATCCTTCTTCTGGACTTTTTTCCACTCCCTATCCAGTGAGTTTTGCTAGCCCAATACATCAATTTTCAAACGTTCGGTTTTTTTTACATTTGTTCTACATTTCCCATGTGGGGTCATTGTTCTAACATTCCATGTTGCAATGTTAAGTTCGGTATTCTTCAAAAGGATTTCTCATGATGACGGTCTGAGATACCTCGAAAGTCTCCTACCGGGTGCTACACCATCTGCTTGGATGATGGCCCGTAATGCTGTTATCTGGTTCGTATCTGTTAACATTATCATGAAAGGATTTGAGCATACTCGGAGGGGCACTGCTTCGCATTCCGATGATTTTATTTCAGAGTGTCATTCTCTTGGCCTCGTCTAAAGAGACAAACCCTACAAGGCAGTAGATGAAGCGTGAGGGCTTCACTATTTAACCCAATAGTTTGGGTGGAGGGCCCGTTGGCTCTGGCTGAGCTCCTCCGCCCTTTAAACAGGTTTTGTTTTTAGTCCTGTTGGTGCCCACACACCCTCGTCACTGGGGTGGAGCCTAGTGGGGAAGCCGGTTTAGTCCCCGGGACGACCCGACCATGAGGCAGGTAGCACTGGGTTACATGTTACCAGTGGCAGATCGACTTTGACCTGCCCTGACAGAAAACTTAGAAAAAGGAGAAGAGCCAGAAATTCTTGAAATAAAAAATTGAAGCAGCTGTTAAAAAGCTAAAAAAAGGAAAGTCAGTCAGAGGGATGAAATACCAGCGGAACCCCTGAAAGTAGGAGGAAAAACAGTTATAAAGGCTATGAAGAAAATCATTGATGACATCTGGAGGACAGGAAAATGGCGCCGAATGGGTAATTTCAAAATTTGGTTGCTCTTGCCCTGGGTTTTTCGGAACTCAGGACTGCACCAAATACCGAACTGTCAGTCTCATTAGCCACGCCTCGAAGATTCTCCTAGAAATTCTTCGGCAAAGGCTGCAGTACTACCTAGCACCAGAGATTGCAAGGGGACAGTTTGGGTTCACGGTAGGCAAAGGAACCACTGATGCCATTCTAGCTGACCGAAACATCATTCAAAGGTTGTTAACAAGCAAGAAGAGGATCAAGTTTGTTTTTTGTTTATTGATTATACCAAGGCTTTTGACTCAGTATTTGATGATGCTTTGGGGGGACCCTAAAGGATTTTGGAGTATGAACCATCTTACAGGCTGTTAAAAAGGTTTATACGACCATGCCACCGGAGTAGTGCGAGTAGACAACCAACACACAGAAAAATTTCCCCTTTCAAAAAGGGTACGGCAAGGGGTTTGGTGTCACCTCTCCTGTTCAACGCATAGGAGAAAAGATTATGAGAAAAGTACATGAGAGGGTAGGGGAGAGACCAGGCAAGATCATGGGGGAAGAGCAGTAGGAAAATATCCGGTGAACCCATTAATGGATACCAGCCGAGAAGTAGATTTACCATCAAACAAGAAAAAGACATCTGTTATGAAAGTACATGGGGATGGAGAAGTGGAGTTAGAAGGAGAGAAAATAGAACATGTGAAAAAGTAAAAATTTGGGGGGTCGTATGTCACTGATGATGGGACAGTGGAAAATGATATAAAGATAAGAATGGGACAAGCCAAATCGGTAACAAACAACATGGATGGACGTGTGGAAGTCTAAAGAGCTGGGCACAAAACTTAAGGTGAGGCTAGCCAAAGCACTTGTATTGAGTGTAGCTTATATGCATGCAAAACATGGACCATCAAAAAAACAGAAGGAAAGAATGATAAATGCATGACTATATATATATATATATATATATATATATATATATATTAATATATATTAGATTTTATATATATTTTGACCAAAATCTAACCAGCTGCCCATTCATTGTAATGTGTTGCTCTTTCTCTATTTTACCGTATTCATAAAAATCATGAAAAAAAACACAAACGGTCTCCACACTGCCAACTGTTTCCATTACAGATGCACAAAAACCCCGCAGAAGCCATCTGTATAAACATTCAAATAGTACGCCATGTTAGGTTGTACCCCTGGCAGCGCGTGGATGCTCCCGAGAGAACAGTCGGAGGAGGGTCGAGAAAACCCCCGGGACATTCCCTTTATTATGTTATGCTGTCTTGTTTTTTCTCCTTAGGAAATAAAAAACCCTGATATTGTGCCATTGTTTTTCCCTGTCTGGAAGGCACACAGATACTGAGGGCAAAAACCCTACGCAACAAAAGCTGTTGCAGTGAGTTTTTAGAAGAAGCGCCGGCCGATTTCCTGACCACGCCGCTACAATACTTCTTTAAAACTCACCTCCTCAAGGATCCTGTGCAGTGCGGTAGTGTTTTTAGTCCCAGTGCAGTGTTATCCACGTTGGGCAGTGATAGTGTTGTGCTAATGAGATAGAGGAAAGAAAAGGAAATGGCTTTTTTGAGGGACATCGGGGGAGTGTGAAACACAACACCCCCCCTCACCGTACCCACAGCGCTTTGGCCCGCGGCACGTCGGCCTTCCCGCCCTCCCCAGCGAGTAGACTCGCCCGCCACCTCTCGTTCACCACAGCTTGGCATCAACACACAAACGTGTACATCCCGCACTCACTGCTTGCACACTTTAAAACACACCTAATCCAGCAATGGCCCAGGAAGATGAAGGGAGCCAAACAGAACATTGAGTCTCCCACTCAAACGTGACGGAACGCCTATGCACAACCACCCCTATGGCGCCTCACCCTGATCCTATGTACCACCCACCCCCCCTGACGCACACAGAGTGACCTTGCTGCTCTACTGCGATGGATGGTAAACAGGGATGAGGAGCAAAGGAGAACTGAAGTGATTCGGGAAGAGGAACGTGGGAGGAGAATGCAGAGGGGGAGACGTGAGGAGACGCAGCGTTTTTAGAACTTCATGGCAAGCTTCGCCCCGACATCAAACCATACACAGATGGCAGGATGGAGACCCCCACAGGCGACCCAGTGATGCTGCCAAGTCGCACACCTGTGATGTATACACCAAAGGCCTCCTTCCAAATTCCCCCTCCACTTTCACCTGATGGTTTCGTTTCAGGCCTTCCGCGAATGGAGACGACGGTGGGAAGATTACGCCATAATGGTGACTTAACCAGTCTACCACATCCAAAAAAAACACATCCAATTACGTAAGTGTTATTCAGGAGACAGAGCGAATACTGGAACACACCTTACAGGTGCCCCAGATCCACATTGTCAGTCACAGATGTGCTAGACAAATTTCAGCAGCACATCAAAGACCAGAGCAATGAAGCACTCCATAAATGGGCCTTCTCCAACTGCAAACAAACAGAAGGAGAGACTTTCTCAGAATTCTATGTCTGTCTCAAGACCCTGTCTGAAGAGGTAGATTTGTAAGGCTAACAACAACAGGTGTGAAGAGGCATGGATCAAAAAACGGGGTCCTCATGGGTGCCAGAGATGAGAAGTTGATATAGAAGCTCATCTCCTGGCACTTCTTCCACACTTCAAGAGCTGTGACAGAGTGCTGTGCATTGAGGTTTCCAAATCTACCACATCCGCCTTGAGGGATCCAGCTGCTGTCAGGCACCCTGCAGTAGTTGTGGCAAGCAACATGCCTTTCAGGCTTTCTTTACAACAAAGTTGTATGCCATGGTTGTGGCTGCAAAGGCCATTGGTCACACCGACCAAGTGCCTGCTAGCACTGCTATGGTGCATCCGGCAAAAAGATATGGCCCCTTCACAAAGCTCTGCAGCACTGAAGCAAAAACCTAAAGACCCAAAAGGGACATGCAAGGCCGAAAACCTACCCTGGATTTATCAACACAACTCTGGACAACAGAGAACAAGCTACACCCGAAGACTGGAAATGGGCTCGCGACCTTTGCCAAAGCCTTCACCGACTATTCAAATCAAAATCGCCAGTGGTGATGTGTCAGGCTCCATCCATGCTATACCTGACACAGGGGCAGACACAAAGGTATAGGCCCCCAGCACCTGAAGGACCTGGCCTTACCAAAAAGTGACCTCGACCCGCCCACCAATCTGACATACTATAATGCTGATGGTTCTACAATGCCCCCGCCTAGGTTCCCTTCCAAGCGGAGCTCACATAGAGAGCAGGTTACAACCGGATGGATTGATGTCCAGGGTTCCCTGACTACACCACTATTTTCATGGGAGCACGGCAAAGAACTTGGGGTGGTGCTCAAGGATTTTCCAAGCAAATCACAGATGCTCATGGGACCACCAACAGGGTTCGTTGTCCACGGAGTGGTGGGGGCACTCCTCACACCCGAGGTTCCTACTACCCCCTTTCCAGCACTAGTTAAATCATCAGCACCTGCCATTTTCAAACAAGGGCGTCCCCTACAGCTGCAAGGGAGTATTTCCTGAAGAAGTATTCTGATGTGCTAGTGAGAAAGGCGGACATACAAGCAGTACCACTGAAAATGATGCGGGCCCTCCCATGTGGATCCACCCGAAGGATGATGCACAGCCCTTCGCCATCCACACGCCCCGGTTGATTCCTTTAGCCTTCAGGAGGCTGTGAAGACAGAGCTAGCATCTATGGTGGCTCAGGGAGTTACTGCTCCAGTTTATGTGACCCGTCACCCTGGTGCCACCCAAAGGTGGCAGTAGCCAAACCAGCGGAGGAGTACGGATCACAAACTGATCTATCAAAACTTAATAGACAAGTGTCCCCCCCTACAATCCCTCACCTACGCCATTTGCAGCAATCCGAAGTGTGGGCCCTAAAGCCTGATATTCTTCAACAATAGATGCACTGTGTGGGGTACTGGCAAATCCCATTAGCAGAGGAGGACCAACATCTGACTACTTTTATTTCTCCCTAGGGGGAAAATATGCTACCTCCGTGGCCCAGGGTTTTTCAGTCAAGGCAATGCCTTTTGCCTTCGTTGCGATAGGGTCCCGCAGGGAGTGATGAACTGGGTGAAAGTAGTGGACGACGCCCTAATATATGACGAAGAATACCTCACACATTTTCGACACCTTTTGAAGTCCTCTTCAGGTGCAAGACCCCAAGGCATCACTCCCCAATGCCCAAAGTTTGTCATAGCTGCCCCGCAGTGACGTTCTGCAGAAAACAATCTCCCCAAAAGACCCGTGTTGCAGCAGATTCTGAGAAGGTCCGTGCTGTTGCAGAATTCCCCATACCAGCCAACCTGACAGATATGAGATCTTTCCTGGGTTTGGTAAACCCGCTTGCGGATTTCTCCACCGATATAGCAGCCGCTGCCACTCCTCTCTGGCCTTTGATGAGCCCCAAAAAGACTTTCACTTGGATGCTGATCATGATCAGACCTTCATTAAAGTCAAGTAAGCCCTTTCAAGTCCACTTGTTCTTGCTTCATTCAATCCCAAAATCCCCACTCTTCTGCAACACCGATGCCTGACGTCTGTATGGTGTGGCTATGCCCTCTGCAGGACCATGGAGGAGGACAAAATACATTAGTTCAGTGGGCTCGCGATTCCTGACAGACGCTGAGACACGATATGCCACTATAGAACGGAACTCCCTTTCTGTTGTGTGGGCCATTTCAAAGTGCAAATTTTAACCTGTTTAGGCTGCAGCACTTTGACCTCGTAATGACCATCGCCCAACTGGTTCCCAAATTTTGAACCATTATTTTCTAGACGCATAGAAAACCAAACGACGAGGTTTCAGCATTCTCCTTCACAGCAACATGGCGTTTGGGGGAAAGGGGTTTGTGCATCCCAGATGCCCTCTCCCACTCTCCCACAAGTTGGCCAACGCCCGAAGATGAGCTGTTGAGCGGTGAGACCAGCAAACTATGTTAGAAGCATAGTAAAATCTTCAAAAAGATAGAGTCAAACAGTTGCCCACAAGCAGTCGAGCAAGAGGACCTGGCACTAGAGAAAATCCAGCAAGCAGCACGCAGCGGGCCCATCCTAATGAAAATACTACAAGGTGTCCAGCAAGGTTTCCCATGTGGGCCGCTTGCCTTGTACAAAGCCTTACACCCATACTGGAGACTTCGAGAGAACCTCTACGTGATGGGGGCCTCGCCTGTACGGTGCTCGCATAGTAGTTCCAAACAGCCATTTTTCGCCACGTCTTGGCAGGCTTCACGACAGTCCCGAGGCGCAGAATTACCAAACATTGCGTAAGGGCATGCAGACATGGGCCTGGGATTGACTCGGATATCACCAAAAATTTTCCGAGCTTGCGAGCCGTGCCAGATATGCTGCCCAGTCAACAGCAAGAGCCATTGTTATGCAACAAGAACCACCAGGTCCCTTTCCCGCTGACTTTTTCACCGCAGCAGGGAATTCTTCCTCTTCTATGCTGACCGCTCTCAGGCTGGCCGCAGTTTTACCCTGCGATTCAGATACGACATCTGCTGCTACCCTACGCCATTCTGACACCCGTTTCGAGACTGGGCGTACCGGCATCTCCAAACAGACTGTGGCCCTCAGTTCCCCTAACCAGGAGTCGCCACATTCTTGGGGCGTTGGGGAGTCCGCCATACAAGTCATATTAATACACACACACACACATATATATATATTATATATATCAATAATAATTTATATTAAGAGATAATATATATATAAAATATATACACCACACACACACACACACACACACACACACGCAATATTTAAGAAATATTAAAATATATAAATATATATATATATATAATATATATATATAATAAACCACACACACACATATATACAATATATATATATATAATATATATATATATAAAATAATATATATATATATATTATATAATATAAAAATAAAATTTATATATATAGTTTGGTGTGTGGTGTGTGTGTGGGGTGAAAAAAAAAAAAAAAATTTTTTTTTTTTTTTTT
>NW_023640655.1:0-11138 GCF_015228065.2 Penaeus monodon | reverse complement strand
TAAAGTATTTTTAATTATTATTGAGTTAGCACGTGAATGTTCTTTTTACTCTGGATTAAAGAATTTTACTAACCTTTTTCGGGCATCTACAGGCACTTGTTTCGGTTTCTCTCTCCTCTGGTTATGACTATAATATCAGGGTTTAACCTGTAATTCTTAAAAGGTAACATTACTCAGGTCACAATATATACAAGAATATGTTGTCTTAATCATACATGTATAATACCAGAATTTAAATGAATTTCTCCAGAAACAAAAATGAATAAAATATTGGTTTCTTCATTAAAATATCCATTAAAATAACCTTAAATAATAAGCAACAGTGAAATATAACTGCGTACCCTCAAATTTAAAAGAGAATGTCTTGTGGGGGAAAAAAGAAAAACTGAACTTGTAGGGTAGACTCGCAATTTTTGTATCGTACTATCAGACAATACCGGGTCACTCTACTGTTTCTTTATCTTCATATAATAATGTAAACGTAATGTAAACCCTCTCAGAGGTGGGTGCTTCACGGATGGTGAGTGAAGCGATGGTGTGGTAGCCTAGATAGTGTTAAGTGCTTGCATGCCTTCTCGTTTGCAGCTTCCACCCCGGCTAGCCCAGTGCGAAAAAGGGGAGCAGTTTCCGCATAAGTTCCCCTGCCAGGTCACAGCTCTCCATCATTAAGACTTCTGCAGGCCTCCTCGTGGCCACCCATGGGTAAACGGGGTACCTTGCGGTCCAGGCTAAATCTGTGGGCGATCTCGGAGTAGCAGGAGGCCCCAGAGGTACGGAGTTATGGCCCACCGGCGTGTGGAACGCTCGGGCTTCGTACCAACTCCTGCCCCTAGCCAACCTGGGGTAATGGGGCGGCTCGGGGGAGGTGGGCCTTGGCCAGCCCTCTCCCCCAGAATGACCCTCTGGCAACGTCACGGAGGAATGGTGATGCTGGGGGGCGGGGTGTTGTCCCTCCCCCCCCGCACGTACGGCGGGCTGTGGGTCCCGTGGGAGGGCAAATGTCGGGGTGCAGGATTGGGACGAGAGTTACTCGTCCCGCCTGCGCCCGGCAGGCGCCAAACCACCATGAAGTTTGTGGGGGAAAGCCCTCGGGAACCCCACAGGTGGATAGGCGGTCCACAGCCGCCGCCCCCCTTTATCTGGGCTGTGTGGTGGGGGGGGCAGAGGTGGCGTGCACCCGGAGGCCCACCCGAGGCTTAACCTCAGGCGTGCTTTCGGGTAGGCGCATGGAACATCCGGTCCTGCGGAGGATGAGGGGTTACCTCTGCTATCGCGGGATTGAAGCGACTGGGAGTTGAGGTGGCTGCCCTCTCAGAGGTGAGAAGACCTGGTAGCGGCACGATCAGTGTGGGTGGTTACACCTACTACTGGTCCGGCCGCAGCGATGGCCCACCACCTCCAGGGTGTAGCCATAGCCATCCCAGTCGACTTCAGCCTGGGGTAGTGAGGTGCCCACCGGTTAAGAGCGTATCATGGCATTGAGACGAAGCATGTTTTTGGCTTCATGTCTCTTATTGCGTATACTATCCTACCGATGTACATAAAACCGATGTGAAAGAGGCATTCTACGCCAAACTCACATCTGTGGCAGACGATTGCCCCGGCGAGACTTTCGCATTGTTCGGGGCGATTCAATGCGGTATCGGCTGTGAACGAGCTGGCTACGAGATGTCTGTCGGCCCCATGGTTTCGGGAGCTGACCCCAGCAGCGAGAATAGCCTCCTTTCCGGGATTTTGCTAGGTCCCAGAAAATGAGGATCTCTGGCTCCGGGTCCCAGCGCTCCAACCGCATCGCTGGACTTGTACAGCGATAGGGGTTTACAGTGGCCAAGGAGATCGACCACATTTTTGTCAGCAGCGATGGGGATCCCAGAACTGCAGGGTTACCGGAGTGCGAGTTCTGTGGCACCGCCCCATAGGCTGCTTGGGCTACCCTGCGGGTCCACTTAAAAAACTCCCCGCCCCTCCAGTGGCCACCCAAGGTGTTTCACTTGGACAGATAAGGGAGGAGGAGTGTGCCCGTGGGTTCCCCACGGCAGTCTCTGACCGATTCTCAGAAACCAGCAACCTT
This sequence comes from Penaeus monodon, assembly GCF_015228065.2. Lineage (NCBI taxonomy): Eukaryota > Metazoa > Arthropoda > Malacostraca > Decapoda > Penaeidae > Penaeus > Penaeus monodon. The sequence continues at coordinate 9,067 of NW_023640655.1, read as the reverse complement.
GACGGATCCAGTTGCTCTGTGGGAGCCCTTTCAAGGCGAAACACTCGAAGCAGCTCAGGAGTCCATTGGCGTACGCCCAAGGACAAGGCAGAATACCATTCCCTGGAGACATTAGAGGCCACTGAAGCGGTCGCAAGCCGGCTGAATGGGAATCAAGTCTTGCGTCGTTTCCATGGTGCGTGGGGCTGGACACTGCTGAAAAGGGGACAAGGAAATTTCATCGGGAAATCTGGTGAGGAGGTCGAAGGCCATTTCTGGTAAATGACCTTCGCCCTGCCTACCAACCCCTGAGAAAACTGAACCCTAAGCCCTCCTCACAGATGACTGCAGTCCGATCAGCGGATGGACGGATCATCTCAGATCATTTTGGGGGTTCGTGAACGTGGGCTGAGAATTTTGAACAGTTGTACCAGGTGGATCCCCCAACAGTTAGCTTGGATGCAAGCGATGTTCAGTGCCTGTGCCGGCCCCCACCCATCACGAGGAACCTCCTACCCTAACAGAGGTTAGGCTGGCGATTTCCAAGCTGAAGAGTGGGAAAGCTGCAGGCATATGTGATATCCCTGCTGAACTGCTAAAGGCTGGGGGTGAACCTATGGCTGGGGGCCCTGCATACAGTCCTGACTGCATTTGGCAGTTGGTACCATTCCCCTGACCTGCTGAGGGGCGTGGTCATCCCTCTTTTGGAAGGGGAAAAGGGGGATCGATGGGACTGTAGAAAATCCCGTGGCATTACATGCTCAGCATACCAGGCAAGGTTCTCGCTCACATTCTCTGGTGCCACTACTGAGGCACCAGAGACCGGAGCAGTCTGGATTTATCCTGGCAAGTCCACAAATAGACCGTATACTAGCGCTTCGAATAATTGTGGAACCCCGTCGGAGTTTGGTCGTGGGTTGTTTGCAGCTACATCGACCTCAAAAAGGCGTTTGACTCGGTGCACGGGAATCGTAGGAGATCCTGAGGTCAGGAGAATTCCGACACAGATTATTTGGGCCCGATAGCAAGCCTCTATACTGGTACGAAAATGCTGTAAAGTGTGGTGGGGGTATGTCGAACTTCTTCCCTGTTAATTCAGGGGTGGCAAGGCTGTGTCCTTTCACCCACACTTTTCAACACTTGTATGGGGCTGGATAATGGGCAGAGCTACTAGCCAAAATCAGTGCGGAGCAAACATAGGCAATATTAAGGTCTCGGACCTGACTTTGCCGACGATGTTGCCATCCTATCTGAGTCCTTGGAGTCACTTGTGGCGGCCTTGATGCATTTTGCAATGAGGCGAAGCCCTAGGCTAGAGGTTCCCGGACCAAGACCAAGATTCAGGAACTTTGGGGGCCCGTTAGGGGAACCCGTTCAGTCGATCCATGCTTTCGGCGAGGACGTTTAAGTCACGAAAGTTTTACATACCTTGGTAGCGTAGTCCATATCTCTGGGTGCAGACCAGGAAGTCAGTAGACGGGTTGGTCTGGCAACAGGAGCCATGAACTCGATCAACAAGAGCGTTTAGAGATGCGGTACCTATGCAGAAGGACCAAGCTGGGGTGTCTTCAAAGGGCCCTTTATACTTCCAGTTTGCTTATGGAAGCGAAACCTGGGCGCTATCCAGTGCCTTGGAGTCTCGCCTTGATGCCCTTTTTTAACAAGTCCCTTCGCCGGATCATGGGGTACAGTTGGCAGGACACGTGTCCAACCGGCGGTTACACCGTGAGACCCGGGATGGGACCTGTTTCTTGCATAATCCGGGATCGCCAACTCAGGCTATATGGCCACCTAGCTCGCCTCCCTTTTGACGACCCTTCTCACCAGGTTGTCTCTCTGCGAGGGCAAACCCCGGGGGGAGGAGACCTGTGGGACGTCCTAGGAGACCCTGGCTTGGGCAGCTCGACGAGACCTGTCGGAGGAACTAGAGATGGGCCGTGTGCCTGCCTGGAGACTCGCCTCGAGGGATCCTCGGGCGGAAGCGAAGGGTGGATGCGGCATGCGCCCCGTCGGCGTTAGCCCCCTTTATGATGATGAGATCTTTCTAAGAAAAATAAAATATCATTTTTCTAAATAATTATTTAAGTACTAATTATCTTTTCCGCTTACAAAGGGTGGTCACAGACGAATTTTTGAGTCATTTTTACTTCTATGACCCTTTGGGGTCATTACAAAATTCCTGAATCTTGGTCTTGGATATATACTTATATATATATATAATATAAAATATATAAAGATATATATATTATATATATATATATAATAATATATATTGTGTGTGGTGTGTGTGGTATAAATATTTTATATATATAATATATATATAATATAATATATTTGATATATATATAGTATATATATATATATTATAAACTCAATAAAGTTATGCTCATGTTTGAGCAGCCGTGGACCTCTCCACCATCCTTCGCCACTCCCAATTTGATCTTGCGCCCGCAAATATCTTTGATGTTGTCGTCCAGTCTGTCTTCGGTTTGCCTCTTTCTTTTCCTATCACCATCCTGTCAGCAAGTTTTCTCATTTCTTTTAACTTCTCATCACATGACCAATAAATTTTAGTTTTCCTTTTTTTCAAGAGTCCCAAAAGCCGGTCTTTACAATTATTTTTTTCAGCATTTACATCGTTTTCTTTTCTGCCCCGTTAATACGTAGTACTCGTCTTAACACCACATTTTAAAACTATTTATCTTTTTCTTGCTATCTTCTCGCACCCAACACTCAAAACCATATGATGCAATTGGGGAAAACTAATGAGTTTAATAACCTCAGCTTTGTCTGTAAGGTAATGTCTTTCAGATGTTATTGAGAGCAACTGTGCGCTCCCGGCAACGGCAATTTCTTTATCTCTGGGGAATCATCATATGTATTAGTCAAAAACAGCTCCAAGATAAGTGAAACTCTTTCACATTTTACACAACCACTCCACTAACTGTAACACGTTCATCACTATTCACTGCTGGTCATCCCTGAATCTCATGATCCTAGCCTTCTTGGTACTAAGAAAGAAAACAGCCTTTTCGCTGCTTTCTAACCCCATCTAGCAGTTGTTGCAGCTCAGGATATGCTGGTAATTAAAACTATATCATCGGCGCATCCCCGTTTGAATTTTATATCCTCCAAAAATCCACAGTGTCCTCAAAATTCCCAGGGCACCTCTCATAATGTTTCAGAATCTATCAAAAAGGTGCGGAGACAGAAGCAACCCTGTCGCCTCTTTGTTTGAAACCCCGAAACCTCTGCCAACCAACAAGTGGTTCCACAGTTGCTGTGTTGGTCCCTACATGGCTCTCATCAGATGGATGAGTGTTTGGAAACTTTACATCGTTTATGCTACCCAGAGGATATCGTGATCAACAGTATCAAAAGCTTCGGGTAATCGATGAAACAAGGTATAGGTCTTCTGATGTTCTCTGTTTTTTTCTATGATCAATTTCAGATTTAGAATCTGGTTTCTGGTACCTTTTCAGGATATATATAATATATATATCCCGGAAAAGGTACCCGAAACAGATTCTAAATCTGAAAATGATCAAGAAAAAAACAGAGAACATCAGAAAGACTATACCTGTGTTTCATCGATTACCCGAAAGCTTTTGATACTGTTGATCACGATATCCTCTGGAGTAGCATGAACGATGTGAAGTTTCCAAAACACATCATCCATCTGATGAGAGCCATGTATGACAACAACAAGCAACTGTGGGAACCACTTGTTGGTTGGCAGAGTGTTCGAGGTCAAACAAAGAGTGCGACAGGGTTGCATTCTGTCTCCGCACCTTTTGAATATATTCTGAAACAATATGAGAGGTGCCCTGGGGAATTTTGAGGACACTGTGGATGTGGAGGATATAAAATATCAAAACTGGGATGCGCCGATGATATAGTTTAATTACCGCAGTATCAATGAGCTGCAACACAATGCTAGATGGGGTTAGAGAAGCAAGCGAGAAGGCTGGTTTCTTTTAGTACCAAGAAGGCTAGGATCATGGAGATTCAGGATGACCAGCAGTGAATAGTGATGAACGTGTTACAGTTAGTGGAGTGGTTGTGTAAAATGTGAAAGAGTTCACTTATCTTGGAGCTGTTTTGACTAATACATATGATGATTCACCAGAGATAAAGAGAAGAATTGCCGTTGCCGGGAGCGCCACAGTTGCTCTCAATAACATCTGGAAAGACATTACCTTACAGACAAAGCTGAGGTTATTGAACTCATTAGTTTTCCCAATTGATCATATGGTTTTGAGTGTTGGGTGCTGAAGAAGATAGACAAGAAAAAGATCAATAGTTTTGAAATGTGGTGTTAAAGACGAGTACTACGTATTAACTGGGCAGAAAAGAAAACGAATGATGAAATGCTGAGAAAAATAAATTGTAAAGACCGGCTGTTGGACATCTTGAACAAAAGGAAACTAAAATTTATTGGTCATGTGATGAGAAGTAAAAGTACTGAGAAAAACTTGCTGACAGGGATGGTGATAGGAAACAGAGGAAGAGGCAAACCGAAGACAAGACTGGACGACAACATCAAAGATATTTGCGGGCGCAAGATCGAATTGAGTGGCGAAGGATGGTTGAGAGGTCCACGGCTGCTCAAACATGAGCATAACGTTTTATGATGATGATGATATATATATATATATATATATATATATATATAATAATATAATATATATTATATAATATATATATATATTATACACACACACACACACACATATATATATATATATATATATATATAATATATATTATATATATATATATATATATATATATATATATATAAGTATATATCCAAGACCAAGATTCAGGAATTGTAATGAGCACTAAGTCATGAAGTAAGAATGACTCAAAAATTCGTCTGTGACCACCTTTGTAAGCTGGTAAGATATTAGTACTTAAATAATTATTTAGAAAGATGATATTTATTTTCTTAGAAAGATCATCATCATCATCAAGGGGCTAACGCCGACGGGGGCGCATGGCCGCATCCACCCTTCGCTTCAGCCACGAGGATCCCTCGAGGCGAGTTCCAGGCAGGCACACGGCCCATCTCTAGTTCCTCACGACAGGTCTCGTCGAGCTGCCCAAGCCATGATCTCTAGGACGTCCCACAGGTCTCTCCACCCAGGGTGTCTCGCAGAGAGACAACCTGGTGTGCAGTGTCGTCCATAGGGAGGCGAGCTAGGTGGCCATATAGCCTGAGTTGGCGATCCCGGATTATGCAAGTAACAGGTCCCATGCGGTCTCACGGTGTAACCGCCGGTTGGACACGTGTCCTGCCAACTGTACCCATTGATCGGCGAAGGGACTTGTTACAAAAGGCATCAAGGCGAGACTCCAAGGCACTGGATAGCGTCCAGGTTTCGCTTCCATAGAGCAAAACTGGAAGTATCAAGGCCTTGAAGACACGCAGCTTGGTCCTTCTGCATAGGTACCGACATCTCTAAACGCTCTTGTTGATCGAGTTCATGGCTCCTGTTGCCAGACCAATCCGTCTACTGACTTCCTGGTCTGACAACCCAGAGATATGGACTACGCTACCAAGGTATGTAAAACTTTGTGACTTCAACGTCCTCGCCGAAGCATGGATCGACTGAACGGGTTCCCCTAACAGGCCCCAAAGTCCTGAATCTTGGTCTTGGTCCAGGAGACCTCTAAGCTAGGGGCTTCGGCCTCATTGCTAAATGCATCAAGGGCGCCACAAGTGACTCCAAGGACTCAGATAGGATGGCAACATCGTCAAGTCAAGGTCCGAGACCTTAATATTGCCTAGTGTTGCTCCGCACTGACTTTGGCTAGTAGCTCTGCCCATTATCCAGTCCATACAAGTGTTGAAAAGTGTGGGTGCAAGGACACAGCCTTGCCTCACCCCTGAATTAACAGGGAAGAAGTTCGACATACCCCACCACACTTACAGCACTTTCAGTACCAGTATAGAGGCTTGCTATCAGGCCAATAATCTGTGTCGGAATTCTCCTGAGCCTCAGGATCTCCATAGCGATTCCCGATTGCACCGAGTCAAACGCCTTCTTGAGGTCGATGTAGGCTGCAAGCAACCCACGACCAAACTCACGACGGCGTTCCACAATTATTCGAAGCGCTAGTATACGGTCTATTGTGGACTTGCCAGGAGTAAATCCAGACTGCTCCGGTCTCTGGTGCCTCAGTAGGTGGCACCAGAGAATGTGAGCGAGAACCTTGCCTGGTATGCTGAGCAGTAATGCCACGGTAGTTGCTACAGCCCATCGATCCCCTTTCCCCTTCCAGAGAGGGATGACACGCCCCTCAGCAGGTCAGGGGGAATGGTACCAGACTGCCAAATGGCAGTCAGGACTGTATGCAGGCCCGAGCCATAGGTTCACCCCAGCCTTAGCAGTTCAGCAGGGATATCACATATGCCTGCAGCTTTCCCACCTTCAGCTTGGAAATCGCCAGCCTAACCTCTGTTAGGGTAGGAGGTTCCTCGCTGATGGGTGGGTCCGGCACAGGCACTGAGACATCGCTTGCATCCAAGCTAACTGTTGGAGGATCCACCTGGTACAACTGTTCAAAATCTCAGCCCAACGTTCACGAACCCAACATGATCTGAGATGATCCGTCCATCCGCTGATCGGACTGCAGTCATCTGTGAGGAGGGCTTAGGGTTCAGTTTTCTCAGGGCTTGGTAGGCAGGGCGAAGGTCATTTACCAAGAAATGGCCTTCGACCTCCTCAGCAAGATTCCTGATGAAACTGTTCCTTGTCCCTTCTCAGCAGTGTCCGAGCCCTACGCACCATGGAACGACGCAAGACTTGATTCCCATTCAGCGAGCCTTGCGACACGTTCAGGGCCTCTAATGTCTCCAGGGAGATGGTATTCTGCCTGTCCTTGGGCATACGCCAATGGACTCCTGAGCTGCTTCGAGTGTTACGCACTTGAAGGACTCCCACAGAGCAACTGGATCCGTCAGGTTGCTGGTTCTGAGAATCGGTCAGAGACTGCCGTGGCGAACCCACGGGCACACTCCTCCCCTTAGTCTGTCCAAGTGAAAACACTTAGGGTGGCCACTGGAGGGACGGGGAGTTTGAAGTGGGACCGCAGGGTAGCCACAAGCAGCCTATGGTCGGTGCCACAGAAACTCAGCACTCCGGTAAACCCTGCAGTTTGGAGGATCCTCCATCGCGTGCTGACAAGAATGTGGTCGATCTCCTTGGCCACTGTACCGTATCGCTGTACCAAGTCCAGCGATGCGAGTGGAGCGCTGGTACCAGGAGCCAGAGATCCTCATTTTCGGGACCTAGCAAAGTCCCGGAGAAGGAGGCTATTCTCGCTGCGGGATCAGCTCCCGAGCCATGGGGGCCGACAGACATCTCGTAGCCAGCTCGTTCACAGCCGGATACCGCATTGAAGTCGCCCAGAACAATGCGAATGTCTCGCCGGGGGCAATCGTCTGCCACAGATGTGAGTTTGGCGTAGAATGCCTCTTTCACATCGGTTTTATGTACATCGGTAGGATAGTATACAGCAATAAGAGACATGAAGCCAAAAGCATGCTTCAGTCTCAATGCATGATACGCTCATGAAACCGTGTGTCACTCGACTACCGCAGGCTGAAGTCGACTGGAGATGGCTATGGCTACACCCTGGAGGTGGTGACCATCGCTGCGGCCGGACCAGTAGTAGGTGTAACCACCCACACTGATCGTGCGCTACCAGGTCTTCTACCTCTGAGAGGGCAGCCACCTCAACTCCCAGTCGCTTCAATTCCCGCGATAGCAGAGGTAACCGCTCATCCTGCCGCAAGGACCGGATGTTCCATGCGCTACCGGAAAGCACGCCTGAGGTTAAGCCTAGGGTGGTCACTCCGGGTGCACGCCACCTCTGCCGCCCCCACCAACACAGCCCCAGATAAAGGGGGGCGGCAGGCTGTGGGACCGCCTATCCACTGTGGGGTTCCCGAGGGCTTTTCCCCCCCAAGCTTCATGGTGGGTTGGCGCCTGCCGGGGCGCAGGCGGGACGAGTAACTCTCGTCCCAATCCTGCACCCCGACATTGCCCTCCCAGCGGGACCCACAGCCCGCCTTACTTGCTGGGTGGGAGGGACCAACACCTCTCCCCCCAGCATTACCATTCATCCGTGACGTTGCCAGAGGGTCATTCTGGGGGGAGGAGGACTGGCAAGGCCACCTCCCCGAGCCGCCCATTACCCCAGGGTGGCTAGGGGGCAGGAGTTGGTACGAAGCCAGAGCGTGTCCACACGCGGTGGGCCATAACTCCGTACTCTGGGGCCTCCTGCTACTCCGAGATCGCCCACAGATTAGCCTGGGACCGCAAGGTACCCAGTACCATGGGTGGCCACGAGGAGGCACTGCAGAAGTCTTAATGATGGAGAGGCTGTGACTGGCAGGGGAGACTTATGCGGAAGCTGCTCCTTTCGCACTGGGCTAGCAGGGGTGGAAGCTGCAAGCGAGAAGGCATGCAAGCACTTAACACTATCTAGGCTACCCACCATCGCTTCACATCACCATGCACGTGAAGCACCACCCTCTGAGAGGGTTTACATACGTTTACATTATTATATGAAGATAAAGAAACAGTAGAGTGACCCGGTATTGTCTGATAGTACGATACAAAATATGCGAGTCTACCTACAAAGTTCAGTTTCTTTATTCCCCCACAAGACATTCTCTTTAATTAGAGGGTACGCAGTTATATTCACTGTGCTATTATATTAAGGTTATATAATGGATATTTTAATGAAGAAACCAATATGATTTCATTTTGTTTTTGGAGAAATTCATTTAAGTTCTGGTATTATGCATGTATGATTAAGACGAAACAATATGCTTGTAATATATGTGACCTGAGTAGATGTTAACCTGTTAAGAATATACAGTGTTAAACCCTGATATTATAGTCATAACCAGAGAGAGAGAGAGAACCGAAACAAGTGCCTGGTAGATGCCCGAAAGAGGTTAGTAAAATTCTTTAAATACCAGAAGTAAGAAAGAACATTCAGCTGTGCTAACATCAATAATAAAATTATAAAATACTATAGATCTGATTACAGAACAATAACAAAGTAATCA
>NW_023640654.1:0-11139 GCF_015228065.2 Penaeus monodon | reverse complement strand
AGAGTGAGGTGGGGAGAGTGAGAGTGAGAGGGAGGGGGTGAGAGTAAGAGTGGTGTGGAGTGAGAGTGAGAGTAAAGGGGAGAGTGAGAGGAGAGGAGAAATGGGGAGTGAGAGGAGGTGAGTGAGTGAGTGAGTGATTAGAGGGGGAGGGGAGAGAACGCAGAGAAGGAGAAAGAGACAAAGAAAAGTACAAAGAGAGAGGGCAGGACATTAGAGAGAAAGTTTTGAGAGAAAGGTATTTTTTTGATACTTTCAAAATTTTTCGTTTTCAGTCTGGTTGATCACTTTGTCAAAAAACCTTCCCCTTTATCCCCGCACGCGTCTTCCTTTTCCCCCCTGGTCTTTCCCTATCTTTGATTTTCTCTTTCTATTTTAATAGCCTTTTTTTTTTCCCCCCCTCCCCTCCTCTTTTTCCAACCACATCGCATTTTCTCCCCCCTTTTGTCCTTTTCTCTTTTATCTCCCTCCCATCTATCCTTTTACCTCCCTCCTATTCCTCCCTCCCTCCCCCTTTCTCTCTTTTCTCCTTTCCCCCCCCCCTTCTTTGTATACCTTCCTTTCATTTTCCTTTTTTCCCCCTTTCTCCTCCCTCCTCAATCCCATAAGTCCTCCAGAGGCACTGAATCACCCCAAGTTCAGGACTTTTTCATTTTAAAAAATTTCTGGCCCCAAGCACGTGCAGTCGAGCCTGATCTCCGTGTCGACGATGCTGTTTCCCGAAGGAATTTTTTGGGCCCTCGTACCGTATTAAAAAACGGACAGTTTTTATTTCCCCTTTAAAAGACGGGAGGGGAAGGGAAAAACCAAACTCCCTTAAAAAGCAGTCAAAAGTTCTCATTTAACAACTAGAATTTTATTCTGGTTTGGGATTGCTGTATTTTTTCACATCAATTTTTTTTTCATATTCCTGATTTTTTCATGTTTAAAAGTTTCCCCTTATACAACGTTCACCTTCTTTATTTCCTTTTTTTTTTTTCCCCTCTCTTTCCCACCCCCTTTGATTTTTTTTTTTTTCTTTTCCCCTCGTCTTTTTTCTCCATTTTCTTCCCCCCCCCCTCTCCCTTTTCCATTTTCTTTATATCATTTCCAATCTATGCCCTGCCCCCTCCAGCGCTTCCTGTTGAAAAATTATCTATTTTTATTCCATTTTCCCTTCTTTTTCTCTTTCTTCTCCTTTAGCGGTTCCCTATCTTTTCCTCTGTCCCATTTTTCCCTCATAGGCACTGAGACGCGTCATATGATCCGGATCTTTCCGGGCCCCAAACACACGCGCCCCGTGACCCCCTGGCCGTCCTGTCCGTTAAATTTTTATCTTGTCGCTTCAGATTGGGGAAGCTAAAAAAATGCAAGATGAGAAATTGAAAACACAACATAGAAAAAAAAAAATTGCAGAAGCTTTTTCAACCGGGAAAATCTACAGAAAAAGAAGTTATGAAAAAAGGTGAACAAATACATTAAGAAGATTTCCACGTCAACTGAGGAGAGAAAAAATACGATCACAAAAACTAGGGTGTACCCGAGGTACTAAAACCTAAAAGAATAACAGTGGTCCCCCAAATTTGGGACTGAGAAATTACAAAAAAAATAAGAAGCGAAGCGCAGAGGCGAAAACCCAGGGGTTGCCCAATTTGTCCAACTTCTTTGGGACAATAGGAGTCAGAAAACAAAACGAAATAGCACTGAAAATACGCAAAATTGAAAAAAGGGAAAGTATTTTCTCAGGATAACTCATAAAGAAAAAAAATTTAGTCAGATTATATTAGGGGTGGGTTTGGTGTTTTTTTTGGGGGTTTGGTTGTTTTCTGCTGTGTTTTTAAAAGCTTGGGTATTTTTTTTGGGAAGGTTTTAAAATAGTTTTTAAAAGGCTTGTACAGTTTTTAGAAAGGTTTAGTAAAACACCACAATGAAGGAGTCGACAGGACCGTGGTTTTTCATAGATTTTTTGTAGAGCGAATTTTTATTATTAAAAAGAGGGCTTTAATAAGATTTTTATGTCGGACATGCACGAAAATGTACATGTACTGAGGAACATAAGAAAAAAAGGTTTTAAAAAAAAATTTAGAGTGGGGAGTTAGCAGATACAGCAGGTCTGCCACCATTTTTAAAAACAACCCCAAAATATAGTGTAAAGCGAAAGGTTTTTGGTAGACGGAAAATGTGATTGAAATTCCGAAAAAAAACAGGCAAGGTAAAAAAGCTTTCAGAGAATGGATAATATTTAAAATATAGGAAAATGACAAAGGAAACGAAAGACACTATGTTGGACTACTAGTAAGCCTAATTCTCTATAGGAAAGTAAGCTCGACAGTGTCATAATTTGCAGAAAAGTGGGGTTTTGGAGCAGGAAAAAAAAAAAAAAGGTTTCACTAACGAATATATGTATAAGGAATAGGCAGTGTTGGGTGGTGTGGTTTATGTGAGTTGTGGAGTTTTGTGTGTGTGGTGTGTGGTTGGGTGTGTGTGTGTGTGTGTGTGTTGTTTGTGTGTGTGTTTTGGTGTGTGTGTCAGTTTATAAGCCAAATTGGTAAACAGAAAAGAGGTAATTCCCGTGTATGGCTTTTTTTTTTTTATATTACCCTTTTGTTCTGGTAAAATTGGGGCCAAAGATTAATACATATATAATATATATATATATTATTTTAATATATATATATATAATAATTTATATATATAATATATTCCGTGGCACTCCCAGGTGCAAATTCCCAAAGGGAAAGTCAAAAAAAGTCCAGACATGTCACCCCAAACCCAAATTTTCACCAGTTTAGAATCTGAACCCTCGAAAAAGGTTATAAAATAATCAAAAAAACCAACGATGTACATTCACTTTTCTAGTTTTTAGTTTTTTTCATATTTTGTTATAATATATGTAATAATATTAATAATATATATATAAAAATATATATATATTCATATACACACACGCAATTATCTAATATTTATACTTTACCAAACACCACACCACACCACACACACACCACACACACACACACCCACACAGATATTATATATATAATATATATAATATTAAATATATATATATATATATAATATTAATATAATAAACCTTATATTAATACAAAAATATATATATAATATTTTTCCAAATATTATATATAAAAATATTTTTGTAGATATATGTATGTATATAATTAATATATATAATATAATAAAAAATTATAATATATATAATAACATAATATGTATATATAACATATTTAGATAATATAATACAACATAAAAAATATTTTTAACAACATAATATTAAAATTTAATATTAAAAATAATAATAATAAAAAATATATATATAAATATAAAATAGGGGAAATACACCACCCCAACACCACACACACACACACACACAAAACACACACACCACAATATATAATATTAAAAAATATATATAATTTTTAAAAATATAATATAATAATATAATAATAGTAAAAAATTAACAACAAAAATTTTAACATCATAATACAAACACACACAAAAAAACACCCCCCCACCCACCCACTCACCACAACACACACCCCACACCCCACACACACCAACAACACACACCACACACACACCACACATAAATGTATATATATATATATATATAATATAAAATATATATATATATATATATTTATTTATATATATATATATATATATATTATATATATATAATATATATATATAAATATATACAAACACATACACACACACAACACACCACACGACACAAACACACACCACACACACAACACACACAACACACCACACAAAATATATATATATATATAATATTTAAAATTTATAAAAATATATTATATATTATATATATATATAAGGCCGCGGTGACCGAGTGGTTTAGAGCATCGGATCAAGACTGTCAACGGCAATCGAGTTCGAGGGTTCGAGTCACCGGCCGGCGCTTTTTTTCCTTTGGGGAAAGGGGAATCTTTTCGATGCCCCCCTACCCACGGGTGGCAAGCCAGCCCAAGTCAGTGGTGGTCCCAAGCCCGGATAAAAAAAAGAGAGAAGATTTCCTAAAAAAGGGAGACACAGGCACTCTCCGTGGAAAGGAAATGGGGACCCTCCAGTACTCACTCCCAAAACATCACAACATGAAAAAAAATACAAATTTAAGTATCAGCTGTGATCACGGCCGCTCAAAAAATGAGCCTTATACCAAAAAAAAAATGTGTGTATGTGGTGTTTTGTGGTGTTGTTGTGTGGTGTGGTGTGTGTGTGTGGGTGCGTGCGGGTGCGTGCGTGCCCTGAGGGATGGTGTGCGTGTGGTGTTGTGGATAGGTGTGTGTGGATGTTGTGTGTGTGTGTGTGTGGTTTGTGTGTTGTGGGGGGTGTGTGGTGTTTTGGGGTTTTTGGGTGTGTGGTGTGTTTGGGAGTGGGGGTTTGTGTGCGTGTTTTTATGTATGTATTAATAAATATAAGTGAGATGTATTATGTATAAAAAAATTTTAATATAATGTACATATATCAAATTTAAAATATAATGGAAAAATATTAAAAATAATATATATATAATATTTATATAATAATAAATGTATATATATATTTTATATAATTTATATATATATTATATATATTTTTTTTAAAAATTGGGTTTTTGTGTGGGGGGGTTGTTGTGTGTGTGTGGTGGTGTGTGTTTTGTGTGTGGTTTTTTGTTGTGGTGTGGAGTGAGTTTATGATATATATTGTTATTAACAACATATTAAATTTTAAATTAATATATATATATATATAATATAATATATTATATATAATAAAATATATTATATGAAGATATATTAATAATATATATATAAAAATTTTTATTATTATATATATATAAAATATATATAATAAAATATATCATAAATATATATATCAAAAATTAATATAAAATTTTTAAAATATATATATATATATATATATATAGTTATATTATTATTTTTTTAGTATATATTTTTTATATTAAAAAATTAATTTTGGTTTTTTTTTTTAGGTTAATTTTTGAATTGTGTATTGCATTTTTAAATTTCCCCTTCAAGTGATTTTAGCAACCCTATGTATTAATTTTTATTTAAGGGACTTTAAACTTTTAACTTTTTCTGGAATTTGCTTTTCATTCCCTTTTTATTTTCCCTTTTTTAATTTTATTTTGAAAACCCTTTTCCTTTTTTTCCTTGTTTTCTTTCCTCTCCTCCTTCTCTCTCTTCCCCTTTTCTTCCCTCTCTTCTCTCCACGCTGCCCCCTAGCTCCCCAGCCTTTTCCTCTTTTTCTTTCTTCTTTCTTTTCTCTCTTTCTCCCTCCCCCTCCCCCCCCCTCTTTTTTTTTCTCTCTCTTCTCTCTCTCTCTCTCTCTCTCTCTCTCTCCTTCTTGCCCTAGCTCCCCCAGCCTTCTCCTTTTCTTTCTCCCCTCTTCCCCCCCCTCTCTCCTCCTTCCCCTTCTCCCTCCTCTCCCTCCTTCTCTCTTTCTCTTCTTTCTCTCTTCCTTTTTCTCTCTCTCTCTCTCTCTCTCTCTCTCTTTTTTTTCTCTCCTTCCCCTCCTCTCTCTCTCCCTTTTTCTCTCTCTCTCCTTCCTCTTCTTCCTCCTCGCTATAGCTCGCCCCCCCTCCCCCCTCTCTCCTCCCTCTTCTTCTTTTCCTATTTTTTCTTTCCTTCCTCTCTCTTTTCCTTCTTTATACCCTTCTCTTTTCTTTTTCTCCTCTCTCTCCTTCCTCTCAAAACTTTAAATGCTTTCAGGGGGCCCCCCCTATTTTTATTTTTTTTTTCTTTGGTAAAGTTTTAATTTTCAAATGGGGCAAGAAATTCACGGGTCCGTCCGATGCTTTAAAGATTAGTTTAACAAAAAAATTCATGTTTTTTATATTTATTATAATAATTAATTTTATTTTAAAATTTTAAAATTTTAAATTTGTGTTTGGGGGGGGTTGTTTTTTTTTTTTTTTTTTATGTTTATGGTTTGTCCCCAAAATTTTTCTGGCCCCGGGTTGTGGTGTGTTATGGTTTTGTTTGGATTTGTGTTTTTTTTTTTTTTTTTTTGTTTTTTTTTTAATTTTTTTGTTTTTGTGGGTGTTTTTTTGTTGTTTTTGGGGTGGTTTTTTTCTTTTTTTTTGTTTTATTTTTATGTTTTTGTATTTTTTTTATTTTATTTTTTTTTTGGGTTTTTTTTTTGTGTGTGTGTGTGGGTGTGGTGTGTTGTTGGGGTTTTGGGGGGGTGTGGTTTGGGTTTTATTTTTTTTGGGTTTTTTTTTTTTTTTTTTTGTTGTTTGGGGTTTTTTTTTTTTTTTTTTTTTTTTTTTTTTTTTTTTTTTTTGGGTGGGGGGGGGGGGGGGGGGGGGGGGGGGGGGGGGGGGGGGGGGGGGGGGGGGGGGGGGGGTGGGTTTTGGGGGTTGGTTTTTGGTTTTGGTTGGGTGTGGTAGAGAGACTTTAAGATGTCTTAGGCAAGGCGCGCACGTCATGTCTCTTTTTTATTTATTTATTTTTTCTCCAGATTAATTGGCTTAAACTGTACAATTAATTTTCTAAAATGTGAACAATGCAATCTGACACGGAAGTGCCTGTGCGCTGTATTGGAGTCTTATGAAGATTATGATTTACACGAAAAAAAACATTCATGTAATATATATTATATATATATATATATATATATATAGATATATATATATATATATCTATCAATATATATATTGTGTGTGTGTGTGTGTGTGTTTGTGTGGTGTGTGGTTGTGGGTGTATGTGTGGTGTGTCATGTGTGTTATGTGATGTATAGTGCTCGTGTGTCGCCCCGACGAGCGCCGGTTTGCGTGCGCGCGCGCGACGTCTGCTGCGCTTGTGTGTATGTGTGGTGGTGTGTGTGGAGTGTTGTGTTGTGTGGAGTGTGTGTGTCACACTTTCCGCCCGGCTCGGTGTGTGTGTGGTGTGTGTGTGCGTTAATACTAAGGTGGGTGGGTTTCGTGGGTGTTGTGTGCGAGTGTTTGCATCTTATGTATGTATATAAATATAAGGTGTGTGTGTATATGTATAAATACATATTATATATATATATGTATTTCATATACATATATATGTATATATATGTATATATATGTATATACATATCTATATATATATATATATAAAATATATATATATAATATGTGTGTGTGTGTGTGTGGTGTGTGTGGTCTGTGTGTGTGTGTGTGGTCGTGGTGTGTTGTGTGTGTGCTGTTTGCGTGCGTGCGTGGTGTGGTGTGTGTGTGGAGTGTGTGTGTGTGGTGGGGTGTGTGGTGTGTGCGTGCGTGCGTGGTGTGTGTGTGTGTGTTGTGTGTGTGTTGTGTGGTGGTGGTTGCGTGGTGTGTGTGTGGTGTGTGTGGGTGTGTGTGGGTGTGTGTGGTGGTTTGTGTGTGTGTGTGGGTAACATACATATATACATATAATAATATATATATATATACTCTATATACTATATATATATATATATACTATATATGTGATGTGTGTGTGTGTGGTGTGTGTGTGTGTGTAGTGTGTGTAGAGATGTGTGTCGTATTAAATAACATATGCACCATGATGTATTGAATTAAATTTGTATACTGTTTGATATTGGGTAATGAGGACCTTATTAAACCCGATTTTAAGTAGTACTAAAATATTGCGAAATATTGAACATATTAAGGCATGGTATTGATTACAGTTTATTTTCTTTTTTAAACGAAGTTCCTCGTAACCCCCTTATTGTAATGGCGCAGGCGCGTAGGTATCCTCACCTGGTCTACTCTGCCAGGATAATCAGTCACTTTGCCATGCCACATTGTCGAGTGAAACATGTGACCCTCGCCTCGTGAGTAGGAAAAGGATTTAATATACGTAATCTTCTCATAGCGTGGTATATGGAAGGAACGAATTCGTAACTTTATATTATCTCTGGATTTTGAGTCTTTTATGTATATTTGCTGACGCCAGGCGCCACCCCCCCCCCCCCGACACTTGCTATCAAGTGCGTGGGACTAGATAAGCATATTCGTAAACAACGCGAGGCAAGCGGACCGCACCATCCGGTCGCAACATCAGAAAATAGACAAATTTTCTGCGAAGATGAGGGCGAAATACAGGAAAAAAAATGGTCAGATGAAAAGATGGTAAACAGGAAGATGACCCATGACGTCAAACTGAGCGCTTGGTTCACGGCCATGACTAACAGAAGCTTCTAGAAGCCACGATACGAAAACAACCTAGTTGGAGACGACACAGATAATATCACAATATTCAAGGATCGAGGTATCAAGAAAATAAACACGGAAGGGCAGATAGACAAAAAGTAAAGTGATAAATACAGTGTGAACAAATTTGCTGGGACATAGAAAGGCCTGACGCAAGATAGTTTTCGAATAAGGAAGAGAAATTATAAATTATATTCATTGATAACTGCTAAGGGCGTGACAGGAAGGGCCCCCATAGCGGAGGATAAGCACGGGTCGAGACAGCCAACGGAGGAGTAGGAGTTGGAGTTGGTTCTTGAAAGTCATCCTAGTAGCACCTTTGCAGCCATGTACTTTGGTTGGCATTTGTGGGTAAGACACTATTGAAGACAGTTTAAGTGTCTTGTTTAAGGGGGCACATGGTGGACGGGAAGTGCTAGGAAAATGTGTATTAAGTAGTTATAAGTATTCTTGATTGAGTATGACTATATTAAAGGACCCAAGAATTGTATTTGACTAAGTCATTTTAGAAGTAATAATCATAAATGGAATTGGATTAAGATTTGATGTAAGTGAAGAATGATATAATTGAAGACAATAGATTTGAATTCAAGAGTACTCATATCAAAGTTAGTATAGAGAGTAAGGAATTAATGATTTACTTTTAAGAGATCTCAGCTCTACGGAAGTGTGACTTAACAGTGATGATGATTGTTAATTTCCGGTAGAGCGTAAGAATAAGTTTGTTTTGTATGTAATCATTAAGTATTTCCTAGAATAAGTTTGCTTGAGTTAATTGCGGCTTAGCAATATTAATTCAGTATTATGATTGCCTGATTAAGCACAAGACATTTCATGTCCATTTTCAGAATGCACTCATTTACTTTTTGATGGAGATAATCTTGAGTTTAAGTTAGTAATTGTGTAAAGACATTAACTTAGTATTTAAAATTGCTTGGTATAAGTAATTCATCTTGCCTAAATATAATTCTCACTATTTTCTGTATTTCAATTTGTTTACAAATATTTTTATGATTTCAATCATTGTATGTGAAGAAAGGAATTCTTTTATTAACTGCTTACATCTATTTTAAGCATTGACATTGGTTAATTAATAACAGCTTGCTTAAATGTATATTATGTAGTTTGTATGTTAACAATTAGAGTAAAGTGGCAAGTTATTTGTTAAAACTAAAAGATGGATATTTAATATGGTATAATTATTGTATAGGATTATAATGAACTCAGATGTTATATTATTGACATATAAATTTAAGTGATTGACTTTACATGTTTACTATATATATAATACTTTAGAGTTAATAAATTAGTTGTAGATTCTATAATAAGTTGTGAACTTTCCTTTACATTTGTCTAAACAAATTAATACAAGTTGAAAGAGTAAGATCTGTGAGAGAAATATGACTAGTATAAACTATAAGATTATATCAGAAACTGAGGAGATAATATAATTGTTGGTGCAAAGAGGCAACAACATTTCTATTTATAAATAAAACGCATATATATATACATATATGCATACATATATATATATATATATATATATATATATATATATATATATATATATATATATATATAAATGCATATAATATATGTGTGTGTGTGTGAGGGAGAGAGAGAGAGATAGAGAGAGAGAGGGCGGGAGGGAGAGGTTTAAAGGTTTGGTTTGATTCCATTTCTTAGAATGGACATTCTTGGTGTGACATACTGTCTGTTTCACTTTGGTTTTAAATGACCCTCTGTGTGCAAGGAATGTCCGGGGTTACCATCCACTGGCGGCGAGGGATTTGAACGCAGGTCATCAAGATTACTAGTCAAGATTGTAGTGAACTCTCTTCCCGAAAAGAAAAACGGGACTATGTTTGAGGAGATCCCAAGCTATTCGTGGCAGAGCTGGACGCACGGGACTTCCTCTCATGGCCACCAGGGACCAGCACCGACCTTAACCATTACGTGGTGCACCCAAAGACAATGAAAATAAAAGTGCTTTCTGTGATATACTGCTTTACTGTATTGTACTTCTTATTACTGCATTTCGTATAAGATAAAAAAAAAAAAAAAAAAAAAAAAAAACATGGACACCGGGGTTTCAGAACCCCCTTTAACCCTCCTTGTTTACTTGCCGCCTTGAAGACGCTGTCGGGGGGGGGGGGGGGATCTGTAAGAAAACAGGGACTCTCGCTCGAACGGCCGAAGCTACAGGTACTCTCTCTCCTCATCAAACGAGCAGTTTGCTTATAGTAGTGAGGCTTTCTTTCCGTAAGCCAGAGATCCTGGACGGAAGACTGCCGGAATAGGGAACCTCCTGCTGTAAAACGAATTGGAGAGAGGACGTACTCGAGCCCTTTTATTTTTCTATGCAGTAGTGAATGGACGATACGAGACAGACCCATTGTAAAATAAGTAGTGTGATGCAGTTTTATACACAAGTTTTGTTATGAATTGTATTTTGTGATTTTGCTCATGCCACTTAATTAAATATACATTTTATGTGCTGTTTCCTTTGCCGTGTATGGTTTTAACAAAGAGTTGTGCCCAGGCTCTTTGATCTTTATATATCTGTAACAATTTCAAGAGCAAGATTTATCCCCGACCCACCATGCCTTCGGAGAGTGCTTACCGCTCGGCCCGCTCCGTTGGTAATTCTTGACTTAAAGATAAATAATTCAGATGAATAAATTAATTGACTTGCCTAATTAGTCAAAGATCACTACAAGATCGCTACGGCTCCACCACACACCACATATTATCTCCCCTCTCTTTTTCTGTCTCTCTCTCTCTCTTTCTCTCATATATATATATATATATATATATATATATATATATATATATATATATATATATATATATATAATCTGTGTGTGTGGTGTGTGTGTGTGTGTGTGTGTGTGTGTGTGTGTGTGTGTGTGTGTGTGTGTGTGTGTTGAGAGAGGAGGAGAGACAGA
>NW_023640653.1:0-2500 GCF_015228065.2 Penaeus monodon | reverse complement strand
TTAATATATATTATATAATATAAATATATTATTATTGTATTAATATATATATAAAATATATAATATTATATATATTATATATATATATTATATATAAATATATAGACAATATGGGCATAGGTTTGTGGCAAAGATATATAACATATACACAACACAAGATAAAAATGATAATAGTAAAAGGGAAATAGTAGTAATTAAATAATAAAAGATGATGATGATGATGATGAGGATGATGATGATGATAAAAAATAATAATAAAAACAATAACAATAACAAAATAACAATAAAATAAAAATGATAATAAAATAATAAAAATAAAATAATAATAATAAAATAATAATAATAATAACAATAAAAAGAAGAAAAAGAAAATCAAAAAAGAAAGCACAGGCCCAAGTAGGGGGCGTCGGAAAGGCCCCCGCAGACGCGGAGAAGCCGGGGCGCCCTTTACCAGTTTACTCTGGCAGTAGGCTCTCGCCCCTTTTAGATACCCCCGTGGGAAAAGAAGGAATGTGGACGATACTAGTTTTAAACGTGTTTAAAAAAACGTTTTATTCTAGCATGATAAGGCCGGGTTTTGAGGTATGATTTGTTTGCGTAAGAGAGCGTTCGGGAGCAGGGTGATTTATGGTGATAGAAAAAAAATTTTATGTTTTCTAAGGGGTAAAAAAAAAACCAAACAGGTGGGGGAGAATGATCCTATTTTCCCGAACCCTCATTTGGCAAAACAGGGCTCGGGGCATTGGGGACCCATAAACACGTCTTCTCGTCGCAGTTAGACGCCTGAAAAAAAAAACTCCTTCTTCTCTTTAAAGGGGGGGCGACCCCCCAGATTTAGCGGTTTTCCCCTGACCCCTCGTTCCTGACACCCCCTTTGTGCCCATTTCCCCCTTCCTTTTTCGAGTGGGTGGGTTTTTTCCTTTCCCCGAGCTCTTCGAGGCGGGTCCATGGGGGCCACTAACTCATCCCGACGCCAAGTCTGCCTCTCCTCCCCAAGGCCCCATCTTTTATCCCCCCTTAACCCCCTTTTTCTGGGCAAACTGGTATAGACAAAGCTGTAGGAATCGGTTATCATCCTCCTTGTCCCGAGGGAGGAGGTTTGAGGGAGGAAAAGGGGGTGAAGGGAGCCCAGGGGGTGGGGAAAGAGAGAAGGGGCTTGCGAGGGTTGGGCAGGAGGGCGTCGGGGACAGCGTGGGGCAGGACCAGGTGAAAAGGGCCTCTTAAAACCGCGTCCTGTTGGGAAGCTGCTGCAGTTGGGCAAGCCAGGGTCGATTTCCTCCCCCCCCCCCCTTTCCCCCTCATCGAAAACCCCCCAGGGTTATTAGCCAATTTCATCGCACCTTTTTCTTTCCCCACTAATTTTTCCCTTCCATTCCTCCCCATCCCTCCTCTCTTCCCTTTCGCCTATCGGCTACCACTGTATTGTAGCGCGCCCCGGAGAGATACAACAGCCACAAGCCGGGAAAATGGAGCCCGCGCTAAATGGAAGGGATCGATAATTATTCATTGCGGGTATTTCGATTGTTTTTTGGGGCCGTATCTTGTCCGGTTGAGGTCCTCTATAAAAACTGGTCCCCGGACGACCCCGTTCAGCCTTTTCCTCACGACACCGTTGTGTGCATGCTCTACTCTATTTCATTTTTGCTTCACGGCGCTTCGTCGCGGAATTTTTTTTGTTTTCGCTTCCTTCGCGTTTTTTTCCCCCCCCCCCCACCCACGACGATCATCGCTCGTTTTCCCTTTTGAAAAACACTTCGCTTCCTCTCCCGTCCCCCGGAGGGACTGACACCGGCGCTGTGTTGACTTTTCCCCCGCGTCGTGTCTGGTATGTGCCCCACCTTTGATGGGCCCCCCGCCTTGATTTTTGTCCGGATGTGGGGTTTTCCCGGGCCCTATATTGGGGACCGGGCCGTTGCAGCGGGAATGGCAGGAGTGTGTATTGACGCATTGGCGTTTTCTGTAGTAAAGTGTTGCAAATATATTGATCCGGGAAAAACATGTCCACACCGGCATCCTCCATTATACTACAGGGATGGGAAAAGCCACTAAATAAGCACGGGTTCAATAATGGAAATAGAAATAAAACTGTAGAGACATAGTTGCCCGAAAGACTGACTTTAAGCGCAATAAAATTTCCAGGGAAAGTGATAAAAAGTATTTTATGAACTGCCCAAACCATAAAACTGCAAAAACTTTTGAGAAGGGAGCTGAATAGTTGATGTCTGTTTTACTTATCCCGGGTAGATATTTAATTACAAACCTAAATGGGCGCGATATCTAAACATCTTCTACCAGAAAATGTGCATGCACCTGAATGTTTACCTGTCTATATCGAAAGTTATTACACTGCTGAAAAATGGTCTTTTGCTCATATTTTTAAGCACCAATAATGCCTACACATATTGGATCTCGCACATATACATACCTCGGGGCTTACAATCATTTGGGTATCGAGGGTCAGTTTAATGAGCCTTTTGGTTTTAAAAAAAGCGTTTAACCA
>NW_023640651.1:0-11141 GCF_015228065.2 Penaeus monodon | reverse complement strand
AATTTTTTTTTTTTTTTTTTTTTTTTTTTTTCCCCACACAAAACACACCACACACACACACACACCCCCACACAAAAAAAAAAAATAAATATATATATTATATAATATATTATAATTAGATATAATTTTTGTGTTTTTGGTGTGTGTGGTGGTGTGTGTGTGTGTGTGGGTGTTGTGTGGATCACACATATACATACACCCCTTTATATATGTGATAAAAATATAAAATAAATATGTGTGTATTTTTGGGTTTTGTGGTTGTTTGTGTGGTGTGGTGTGTTGGGGTGTGATATATATATAAAATATATATAATATATATTTTATAAAATATATAAATTATTTTTAAGGTTAATTATTACCATACACTCTCTCCTCTTCTCTTCTCTTCCTCTCTCTCTCTCTCTCTCTCTCTCTCTCTCCTCTCTCTTCTTATATATAATATATATAATATATAAAATTATATAATATATTAATAATAAAATATATTTATATAAAAATTAAAACACACCCACACAACACACAACCCCCCACACAACCCCCCAACACACACACCACTAAAATTTAATAATATAAATATATATATAATATATTTATATATATATATACCAATATATATTATATTTATATATAATCTATAATTTTATATATATATATATATATAAGAGAGAGAGAGAAGAGAGAGAAGGAGAGAGAGAGGAGAGAAGAGGAAAGATGTTTTTAGGATATATATAACAGTTTAATTAATATATAATATATAAAATATATAATTATAATTTTTAAATATATAAAAATATATATTAATATATATATTATTATATAGAGGAGAGAGAGGGAGAAGAGGGGGAGATAGGAAAGGAGAGAGGAGAAGAGAGATGTAGTGTATATATAACACACTGTTTTTAAATGGGGTGTGTGGTGTAGTATGTATATATGCATGTCTATATAACGGATGGATCTTTTATGCAGTTTATTGTCTGCCGTTAGACACAAGAAAGGGGTTTTCCACAGTTCTTTGGTCCGCCTGAAAAAGAAGTTTTCCTTTTGCCTGACTGCGCCCTTTTTCCCTCCCCTCGCCGCCCACGCCCCCCCCCGCCCGTCCCCCCCTTTGCTCTTCTTGAATTTTCGGGTCCAAATTTCCCCAAGCCATGGGAAAAGCAACCCCGGACTGGGGGCTGTAGGGCAGCGCAGGATGGGGGCGGGGGGGCGGGGGGAGCTCAGATTCCGGGGGGAGATGGGCCTTGGAGATGCAAAATGGGGCCCCGGGGACGCAAAAAAAGGGGGGGAGAGGGAGGGTAGGATTATTCCCCAAAAGGCTGGCGTTTTTTTTTTTTTTCTTCGGGTTTTTTACGGAATAAAAAACTAAAGATAATAAATTCGGTTTCATTTCATTTTGAAAAAAGGTTTTGCAAAATCACATAATGATAAAAATGTAAAAACATAATAGTAGAGCAGTAGTGCAGTAAAAAATTTATATTTTTATTGTAAGGGGAAAAAAAATTAAAAATACACAGAGAACTATACCCCCCCCTTTCGGGTGAAAATTGCGTATGTAATAGTAAAAAAAGAAACCTGCGGTCACTACGAAGGCGGTAGATGTTAAGGGCAAAGTATGAAAAAAAAAGGGGACGAAAACACTAACAAGGTGACACGGCGGTCGGGGACCCCTTTAAACATTTGGGCCCTTGTGATGTAGAAATTTCCCCAGAGTGGGACTGATTTGATCATGTCGAAGGCGTTTACGAAGAGCCGTCACGACCCCAAAATGATAAACGGCAAGAAACCCAAAAAGTAGTTGATGTGATCAGCGAACGAAAGGACCCTTTTCCTGCTGGGAAAAGTTCGTGGTGACGTTCTGACATTTCGGGGACTTTTGGTTTGTTTTTTTTTCTCGCAGTGGAACAAAAAACCCATAAACTCGGGGGAAACCAAAAGAACCCGTTTCTGCACAATAAACCCAAAACAAAATTTATTTGTTTCAAAATGGTCTGCGAGGTGTTTTTTTTTTATTTTTTTTTTTACAAATTCCACAGTATGCAAAATTAAGTTATCTTTTTTTACCTTCATTCCGTCGTTAGTTTGATTTAAATTTTATTCTTTTTTTATTAATTTTTAAGACACAAAGAAGGGTCCAACAGCCCTCAAAATAGCGACTGTGGGAGGTAGCGTTTCACAAAAATTATGTAGACCGGACAGAAAAAATAGAAATTTAAAGCGAAAAAAATGCTAGGGCTTATGAAAGGAGAAGCGGGAAATTTTGATTTTGGAAGGGGGCTAGAAAGTGGTTTTAAATTGGGAGAAAAAGACGGGAACCAATTTGTGGAAATAGTTTCTTGAAAAAAAATTTTTTCGAAAGGGAAAGAAGGAAGGCTTAGAAAGGGATATCAGGACCCCAAAGACCCGGTCAGTGGAGGGCAAAATCAAAAGGGGTGGGGGAAAGAATCCGAAGCGGGAAGTTAGGAGCGGTTCACGGGGCGGGGGGGGGGGGGGGGGGGCTGCGTCACTGATAAGGAGGGGGGAAATTTTGGGCCCTCGAAAAGGTTTATTTAAAAGGAGAAAAAAAAGAAAAAAAAAGAATGCGGGGACCGATAAAAAAAAAAAGAAAAAGAGAAAGAAAAGTGTTCCCGGGGAAGAAAAAAAGGGAAAAAACAAAAAATTCCCGGAAACTTTAAAAATTCAAAGTGAGAAAAAAGAGAGAGAAATTAACATGAGCGAGCACAAAAAAACAGAAATAAAAGAAAAGGACGCCGAGGAAAGGGAGACGAGGAAAAGCACATCCCTCATGGTGTTTCAAGGAGAGGAAAAAAAAGGGTTTAAAAAAGGGCTGAAAAAAGGGTATGTGAAGACTTTAAAAGCGAAGAAAGAAAGAAGGAAAAAAAAGGGGGGGAGAGAAAGAGAGATAGATAGATAGATAAAGAGAGAGAGGGGTGGGGCGGGGATAGCCATACGCTTAAGACTAGGAAAAAAACGGGGAAATGGAAAGGGAAAAAGAGGGGCAGGGGAAAAACCCTTGTATACAAAGGGGAAAAATTAAGGGGACCCCGAGCCTTAGGTGGGAAAAAAAATTGGAAAAAAAGAACACGAGGAAGAAAAAGTTCTAATAATTTCTGAACAATTTGAGGAGGAGGATTTAAGACTAATACCATATACAACCAAATAAAACTGAAACACAAACATAAAAATCATAAAAATAAACAAAAAAAGGAACAACATACACACATCGCGCGCAATTTCGTTTTTAAGAAAAGCCCCCCAGCAAGCAAAATGCTGTGGGCGCCACCGCACGAACCTTTTTAAATATAAATTGTGGGAACGTCTTGGGTATAGTCACCTGAAAACATGCGTAGTCCATGCCTCATTGCTTCGACTATTTCATTGTCTCAAGTAAAAAGAAACCTGCTTTTATCCCATATTATCTTTTCTTCTCTCCCTCTCTCTCTCTCTCTCTCTCTTCTCTCTCTCCTCTCTTTCTCTCTCTCTCTCTCTCTCTTCCTCTCTCCTCTCTCTCTCTTGTATCTCTCTCCTCTCTCTCTCTCTCATCTCTCTCTCCCCCCCCTCTCTCCTCTCTGTCTTCTCTCTCTCTCCTCTCTCTCTCCTCTCTCTTTTCGCTCTTTTTACTCTTTTTTTACTACCCACCAAAAAAAAAATTTTGGTTACAATCGAGTCTGTTTTCACCAACAATGCAAAAAAAGCAAAAGGGAAAACTCGGGCTCTAAACAAAAAAACCCCTTCGTGGAACATTTAAACGCAGTCAAGCAGTTCGTTGCTGTGGGGAAAGAAGAAAAGGGTGAGAGAGAGAGAAGAGGGGAAAAGAGAGAGGAGGGAGAAAAGAGAAGAGAGGAAGAGAGAAAAGGGGGAGAGGGGAGAGAGACAGAGAGAGAGCAGAGAGAGAGACGGGGGGCGAGAGAGAGGAGAGAGAGAAGGAGAGAAGGGGGAGAGAGAGAGAGAGAGAGAGCGGGGGGGGCAAACAAAAGCACCAGTTAGACCCAAACTCACGCACCCAAAAAGACATACAAACAGAACCCATATACTATAAAAAAGTAACAAAACCCCCGTAATAAAAAGAATGCATTGACCGGGAACCAGTAAGACAGTGTTATTTTTACGTTCCCTTTCCCTAGTCCCCCGATTTGAGACAGTGACACAGGTTCCCCTTTGTTTTTTTATAAATCTTTTTAAAGATCCTGGAAGAGAAAGACGGGCTTTTCTTGTTTGTTTTTAAAAGGGGGACCAAGAAGGGGCACTCATGCTTTATTTCACCTTACGAAGTGACGGAAAAATATGGGCGAAAAAATGAGGGGACCAAAAGCCATTCTCAGGAGCCGGTGACACATTGGGAGGGGGGCCCCCGCCCGGGGGAGAGAGGAAAACAAAGGGTGTTTTATGGAAAACTTTCATGTCGACGTTGATATAAGTGTTTAGGGTGTGATGGGGGGGAGCCTTTTTGTGTGCGTTGAAATAAAAAAAGGGGGGGAAAAGAGGGCGGGGAGGGGGGAGGGTATGGTTTGCAAAACTGTCCAGACGCCTATTATGTCTGTCGGGGGGGGGGGAACGAAGCGGGCCATCCCAGTGTGATATTTCGAGGAGAGAATTTCCTTTTTTTTTTTTTCTTTTTTTTCGTTTTTAATGGGGGAAAAAAACCCTACTTATTATTAGTGTCCTGATAAATCACGCTTTTTTTTCTTTTTCATCTTTCTTTTAGCCTTAATCTAAAAGTGCTTTTACCTACATAATGACGGGGTTTTCAAAATCCTTCAGCTCAGCTTGCTTTCCTGAATTTTGGAGGGTTCCCTTTAGGGGCTCGAGGAAAAAGTCTCAAGGGCAAGGGTGGGGACTCAAGAGGCAGCGGGGCCCGGGGATCACGCCGGGGCCACGAGGGGAAAAAAGGGCGGGGGGGGAGAGAAGAGAGAGAGAGAGAGAGGAAGAGAAGAGAGAGAGAGAGAGAAGAGAGGAGAAGGGGAGAGCGAGAGAGAGAGAGAGAGGGGGGAGAGAGAGAGAGAGAGAGGGGAGAGAGGGGGAGGGGGAAAGGGGGGGGAGAGAGAGAGGAAAGGGGAGAAGAAAGAGAGAGGGGAGAAGAGAGGAGAGAGAGAGAGAAGAAGGGGAGAGGGAGGAGAGAGGAGAGGAAGAGAGAGAGAGAGTGAGTGAAAGAAAAAAGAGAAAGAGAGAGGAGGGGAGAAGAGGTATAATATTATTTATATTTAATATATTATATATTTAATTTTAAATTTATTATATATATATATATATATTTTTGTTGTGTGTGTTGTGTGTGTGTGTGTGTTGTGGGGGGTGTGGTTTTGGTGTGTGGGGGTTTGTGTGTGTGTGTGTGTGTGGGTGTGTTGTGTTTGGGGGATGTGTGTGTGTGGTGTGGTGTGTGTGTGTGTGTGGTGTGTGTGTGGTGTGTGTGTGTGTTTATATATATATATATATATTATATATATATAATATATAAAATATATATATACATATATATATATAATATATATATATATATATATTATAATAATATTTATAGAGAAGAGAGAGAGGAAAAGAGGGGAGGAGGAAGAGAAAGAGAGAAGAGAAAGAGGAGAGAGAGAGAAAAAGAGAAGAGAGAAAGAGAGAGAGAGAGAGAGAGGAGAGAGAGAGAGGAGAGAGAGAGAGAAGAGAGAGAGAGAGAGAGAGAGGAAGAGAGGGGGGGGCAAGAGAGAGATATAATTATAAATTATATATTATAATAAAACATATATATTATATTATATATTTTATATATATATATATATATATATATGAGAGAGAGAGACGGGAAGAGGAGGAGGAGAGAGAGAGAGAGAGAGAGAGAGAGAGAGAGAGAAGAGAGAAGAGAGAGGAAGAGGGGAGGAGAGAGGAGAGAGACGAGGGAGAGGGAGAGAGAGAAAAAGGGGAGAGAGAGCGAGAGAGAGAAAAGGGTGTGCTATTTGGTGACCTGGAGACTAACAATTTTCTTTAGGCAGACTAAGAAATTGTTAGTAGAGTCACTGTACGTTAAATTGACACAGATTCACGCGCCTCCCACGCTAAATTTTTTCCCGTTTAATGTTATAATGTGGAATATAAAATGCCATCATGGTTAGGTATTAGTACTTTGAAAGGAAGTTTAAATGTTAAGCATTATCATAAGCTGTCAAAACCGATATCATTCCGAATGATTTTTTTCTTGGTCATGTTAAGCATTAAACAAAACAGCAACAAATCATTTCATGAGCACTGAGCAGTTGACTATGATTTCCCGTATGATAAATATATCCCAAATCATCATCTGACTGATATCTGTATGTAGATTTTACACAGAGGGGAGATAAACTGCTCAAAGGAGCAGCCATTTAGCGGCGGCAACACCATCCTAAATAATATATGAAAAACTTAGAGCAAAAAAATAGTTGCCACAACGAATTATTAGCGCTTCACACCAAAAACCCTGATTTGGCATTACTGCAGCCATGGAGTAATGAAAGCTCTCACAGAAGGATCCTCCAGTGACTACCACCAGGCTTCACTTTCGAACTACCTGTCCAACCAGTGAGTGCGCCGGGGTGCTTTAACCTAAATAGACTAAAGAGAGAAGGATCGGAGGAGGTACTCGGGGGTTTTTGAAATGGTATATTAGTTCACAACACTTGAGAGCATATTGGACCTTGGTTGTCAAATGGTCTTCTGTGAGTCCCTGATATTGTCAAAAGGTGTGGACATCCCTCTGGAAGGGAGGGGGACTGCAAGGCTGCAACAGTCACTGAGGCATTATTTTTTAAAACGCAAAAACGCCATGCTGGGGCGCTATGCATAGAAGTAATCCAGATTCATACGCGACAAATCTAGAACATACCTTTGAGTCGTCTGTTTTTTGTGGGCAGTCTGTATTGACCTAAAGGGAGTCCTTCCCCCGGGTGCCTTGCAAAATACTTTAGAAGATTCTGGGGATTTCAGAGGAATTTTAATAAAGTTTACTGGACCGATAAATTTTGGGGGAGCGCTGTAAAGCGTGTTAGAGGTAAAGGGCCATGACTAGTTTCATTCCTATGAATTCTAGAGAGAGGTAACGATGTGTGCCCTTCATCATTTGCATACTGACTAAATAATGGGCAAAGTCATTTAAAGTCAATATGAGGAACACATCCCAAATGCAGGTATCTTTGCCGATGGTATTGTAATTCCCTCTGAGTCTCTGGGGGTCTTAGTGGCAACTCTCAGTCGAATGAGTTGAAGCCATTAGATTTGGATTGTTCTTGGGTCAATACTAACATCCAGAATTTTGACAGACTGCTAAAAGGAATGTAGTTCGGATTTAAACATGCAGGTTGGTACAGGCCCTCATCAAAAGGGCCAAGCATAATCTTAAGGGCCTGGCATCCGTATGCTGATGGCACAAAAAAATAGCTCCATCAGTGTTTTTGAGTTATTTCTTCAAACTTTTAACACTGTTTTAAGGGAACAGTTTTAAAGGGCCATGTATCTAGCCGCATCGGTTTTATAAGACAAACGCAGGGCGTGATGCGCCACAATATAGGGCTACCAAAACACAGAACGAATTACAGTTTATTTATTCCCCAAAGGGGTTCCACCTATCAAGTAGTCCTCTAGAGAAAAAATGATAATGTTCCACTCTGGCCTTTTCCACAACCAAAAAAAAAAGGAGAAATAGAAAGACGAGTTTTTGTGTGTTGTGTGTGTGTGTGGTGTGTGTGTGGTGTGTGTGGTGTGTGTGTGTGTGTGTGGTGTTTTGTGTGTGTGAGTTTTGTGTGTGTGGTGAGAGAGTGTGAGAGAGAGAGAGAGAGAGAGGAGAGGAGAGGGGAGAAGAGAGGGGAAGAGAGCAGAGAAGAAGGGGAAAAAGAGAGAGGAGAGACAAAGGAGAAGGAGAGCGAGAGAGAGAGAAGAGAGAGAGAGAGAGAGGTAAAAGAAGAAGAGAAGAGAGAGGGGAGAGAGAGAAGAGGGAAAAGAGAAAGAAGAGAGAGGAGACGAGAGGAGAGAGGGAGAGAGGGAGAGAGGGTAGGAAAAAGAGGAGGTGAGAGAGAGAAAGAGCGAAGAAAACGATGTCTGGTTATTTCTTTTTTTCTAATCACCGAACAGGGAGCGCGTCAGGGGTATTTAAAATCTGTAAGACGACACTGATCGGGGTATCTCTATCTGCCCCCGCCGGCCCCCGCCAGAAGGGCCGCCGGACTGCCCACGGACACGGGAACCCCTCGTATCTCTTCCGGGGTGCGACGCGCACCTCCGCCCTGGCTTTTAGGTCCAAAAATGGGGGGAGGCCTAAAAAGGTTAAAAAGTCAAGGGGACACTGCTTGACACTATTCACTTTTGGCCTGGTAAGCTGACCTTCACGATACGACCCCGAGATAGTACTTTTTGAGAGCTGGATAAGGTCCTTGGGTTTTGCAATAATGTCGGGGGCGGCCACCGCGTGTTAATTAGGGGAAACTGATATCGAAAACCCTTTTTTCTTCCCCCTTTTTTTTCCCTTTAGACTGCGAAAATTTTTGCTATTTGCATAAACCATTTCGCTCCGGCTTGATTTTTAAAATGTTTTTCCATTTTTCCCTCGAGCGAATATTTTTTTCTATAAAAACTCTCACGAGTCGCCTAAAAATGGGGATTCCGCTGGCGTTAAGAATTAGGGGCAGCTGCCAGTTAGACGGGGTTTTTAATCTGCGCGGAAAACGTGGCGTTATTAAAAGCCGGAAAATGTTCCATGCCCAGCCGCGCGCGGGGGGGCGGACGCGGGGACAGCCTTAAATCCTCGAAGTATGGAATTTTAAGGGGAGGGGGAGAAGTTGGGATCTCGGAGCGGGGAAAATATTAAGATTTGAGTTCGAAAAGACGAAACAAAAAAAAAAAAGCATATTGAGAGTGATAGCAAAAAGTCATTTTAAAAAAATCATGAATCTTCCCTCAGCCTGATAAAAACCCTTTTCGGGGGTTGGGGCAATGAACTGGAAAAAGTTATCTCCCGAGGTCTTTTACTTTGCTTCCGTAAGTGGGGAAAAGGAAGGGGGGCGGGGGACAGATGCATTAATAGAGAAAACACGGGAATATAACTACTGGAAGATTTAGTCACACACGCGTCAAGAGTGACAACCAAAAAGTTTTTTTCTTTCTATTTTTTTTAAAAAAAAACAAGGGTTACACTCTCATATTTATCCGTTTTTTTTTCCCCAAAAAATTTGTAATATATATTAAAATATATATATTTTTAATATATAAATTTATATATATATATATATTATATTATATATAATATATATATTTATATATATATTAAAAATATTAATAATATATATATAATATATAATATATTTTTTCAAATGTTATCTATATCTATTCATTATCACTATCTATCTATCTATGTAAACACATACACACGTTTGTGCGTTTGTATCTATCAATTTTTTCATTTTAAATCTCTCTCTTTTTTCCTCTTATATAATATATATTATTTATATTATTAATATATTATAATAAATAATATATATATTTTATATATATATATATATATATATAAAATATGTTAATAAAAAAAGGAATTGATTTTAAAAACCTAGTAATACCATTCGGGTGTATCATTTACACATACGTTTTTGCCTGATTTTATGGGATTAAGGTGGGGGGGACCTACTCACTGTATTTACCTAGTAACTCCGGAGCAATGTAGTGGGGGCGCTGGAGTGAAAAAGAAACACTTAATTCCAAATAAATCTTTGGGATGGAAGAATCCCATATGGAAAACCAAAGGAAATTTAAAAAGAAAAGAAAAAAGCAAGTTTAGCCTGCCCCCTTTCCCTGTTTTGGCGCGCAGAAGGCAAATGAATTTTCCCCTCACCGCGCTTAGTGTTTCCGAGTTTGTGAAGTGGAAGGAGCGCGTCCAGGGAAATCCCCTCGCGTGTGAGGTCAGATCCCCATGTAAAAAGAATCAAAAAAGGAAGCTCAGTGAGTTTGGGGGTATCGTCTGCTCTCGAATGCTCTGACATGAGCCGGGATTTTTGTAAACGTTGCTTGACTCACAAATTTAAGTGACTGTATCATTTAAGAGAGTGTACAAAGGCCCAAGAGCTAATACGTAAATATCAAAGTGTGGAGGGCCAGTTGCTCTGGACAAAGGCAATAAAAAAACCGTGATATGACCAAAGAACCCTTTTTTGTATATCCGAAAACACAAAAGTCTGTCTGTTTTGTGGGAAATTTTATTGCATAAAAAATTGATTATACTTTTCCCCATTTGACCAAAGATTTTTTGCAGAAGGGAAACCATACCCTTTGAAGGCACATAACAAGATTTAAGGCACAGAACCGGGGTTTTTAGCGAAAAATGGACAGGTTTTGGTTTTTGCACCTCGTTTTATTCCAAATTTCCCCTTTACGTGTGGTTTAAAAGGGGAAAGGTGTAACTTTGGGGTAAACTAAATTTGGGGTTGCATTCAGCCCGCATCACCAACCCCCTTTAATGCATCTTCGCCGTGAAATAAAAAAAAAAAGAAAATACAGGAAAACAAAAAATCTTTTAGTTGTATACAAAACCCCCCCCACCCACCCAAAAACCCCATATTATTAAAAATTTTTTTATATTTATTTTTTTTTTATTATAAAAATTTTAAAAAAATATTAATTTTATATAATTATTATATATATAATATATCTATAAATTTTATTATTTTTTTGTGGTGTGGTGTGTGTGGTGTGTGTGTGTGTGGTGTGTGTGTGTTGTGTGTGGGGTGTGTTTTTTGTGTTTTGTGTGGTTTTTTTGTGTGTGTGTGTGTTGTGTGTTTGTTTGGTGGTTGTGTGGTGGGGGGTGGCCCCTTTCCTTTTTGTGTTCTTTGCAAATTGTTTGGGTGTGTGGTTTGTAAAAAAAAAATAAAAAAAAACAAAATAAATTATTTTTTTAAATTAAATTTTTTTTGGTAAAATTTTATTTAAATAATAAAATATATAAAATATATAAATATATATATATAATATATAAATATAAATATTTAATATAAAAATATATTTAAAAATTATATATTAATATATTTAAAAATTATATAAAAAAAAAAAAAAAAAAATATAAATAAAATTAAAATATATATATATTATATAATATATTTTATATATATAATATATATATACAACATAAAAAATATATTTGTTATTATATC
>NW_023640650.1:0-11141 GCF_015228065.2 Penaeus monodon | reverse complement strand
AAACGCCCGAAGTGTCTGTAGAAAGGGGCACACAACACAAGGTTTTGCATTAACCCCCTTAAAAGGGGAAAAAGAAGAACACAACACTAAAAAGCCCGTAACTGTCCCAAAGGGCCACGCCGGGATCCTGGCTTGCTCTGTCGGGAAAAAGAGGGGGCCCCCTCAAACGGCAAGAGGTTGCAAGAAGCCCCCCTGGGGCACATATGTTGGGGAAAAACAAAACAAAAAGGGCCTCCCAACCCCCCAAAGGGGAAAAAGGAACCCCCCCCCCAACCGGGAAACCCGGGGGAAAGATCTCCGCCCCAAACACGATTTCCCCCAAAAATAAACAAGTGCGGGAAAAATCACGGGAAAAAAGGTCCAAAACAGCAAAACAACGTCCCCCCAAAAACAGAAGACATCCTCCCGATGAGGGGGACATGTCGATCCTGTTGAGGGCTGAAAGTCCAGCAGGGGGCAACACCCTTTGGGGAAAGGACGAGTGAAGAGGCGGTAAGGCAGTCGGGGTTCGCCATGAGGCATTGACCAAGTCTTTCGCGGGCCCAAAAAAGGGAAAGGAAGCGGAAAGGGCCAAAAAAAGCCCCATCCCCCCCCCCAAACCCCAGGACGAGACCCCCTCCCCCCTAAAACCCCGGGCCCAATGCCCTCTCGGGCCCCAGACCCTAGCCAGGCTTTTTTAAATGCCAGAAACCGAATCAAAAACAACTAAACCCCCCCGGGGAAACCCCCGGAAAAGGAGCAATGCAAAAACACCCCTTGGCCAGAGGAAAGCCCAAAAACACACAAAGTCGGGCTCCCAAAAAGGCTCTCCCCCCCCCCAGTGGATCCGGGGTCCCTTGACACCCAAAAAAGACCCCTAATGCGGCGGGGACTTCGAAAGGGTTGTCAGACCTCCGAAACAAACCCAACCCAAATACGCGATGTTCTGATGAAACCTATCATCTATTAACATCATGGCACCAATCTAAGCATTCGGCAGGGGAACTTTTTTTGGTTCCCAAAAAGGAGGCCTCCCCCACCCCAAATAGTGTGATAAAGGGGGTTTGACATTGCCTGCTTCAGGGACTTAACAGTGGAACCTATTCGGCTTCTCTGGGTATCATGTCTTCTGCTGCCCCGTGCTGAGGGCAAGGGGGCCTGATCACCCTTGTCAGAGAAAACGATTCCCTGCCCGCAAAGCCAATGCCCCGCACTGTGATGTTGAATTTTTTTTGGCCGCCCGGAATTTCCCCCTGGTTGGGGGTTTCCCCCTGAAATTGTACAATGTGTACGGGGGGGCCAAAATGTATCGTAAGAATCGCCAGGTCTGGGGCTTCTGCGCACACGCCCGGTGATCATAGGGGGAAAATTAAATGCACCCACCACATCCTGGCTCCCTGAGGGAAACCGGATGTGGCGGGCCCTCACATGCCCCCGTGCTTGAGACATTCCCGAGATCCTCTCCCCCAAAAACCAGGAGCCAACGTTGTCAGGGAGGATCCTAGACCTCACCCTACCCACTGCGAATTCGGAGGTTTGGTGGCTGTGGGATGAGCCCGTCACTATTTGGGACCTTTAAACAGAAATAAAACTACCCTCATGGTAGGGGCCCCCCAAAAATCCCACGACCGAATCCAAGTGGAAAAAAAAAAGGGCCCAAAACTGGCAGGCTTTTTTAAAAAACCCGGGGCCCCCACTGTCTGAAAAGCAATGAACCCACAAAAAGCGAAAACAGGGAAATTGCTAAAAGTCGATTTGAAATGCCTTTAAATGAGGCAGCCTGCCCATCCCCAAAAACTCGGCCTGGGCCGGGTCAAAAAAACCCCTAAACAACCTAGCCCTCCAAAAAGGAGGCTGTCGGGGGATGCCAAAGGAAAAATGCCAAAGAGTCAGGCGGGAAAAAGGGGCGGAATGGTGTGATTTCCTTGACCCCCATCCCCCTCTAGGCTATGGAAAGGGGTAAAGGGCAAGCTACCAGCCACTAAACCCCCGAGAGACGCACCATGCCCCCATTTCAGAGGTGAACAGACGGGTGCATGAGACCCTTTTTGTGAGAACAAATAGCAACAACCTGCCAGCCGAACTGAGGGCAAGACAAGAAACGCCTACAAAACCCGACAGACTTTTTTCATATCGAGAAAGGGGGGAAACCGAACCCGATAGATCAGAGTTATCTTTTCTCTGAGGGAAATAAGAAATACATATAAACCAGTTGCAACAAAAAACCCCGGGCTTGATGGGATCTCGTTTCCCCCTCATTTCCCCCCTGGGGCTAGTAGGTAAGTTGAAAAACCCGCAACTCATCAAAAAAGTCCTGGGGAAAATTCCATCTACCCCCGAGAAAAGCGAAAAAGCTTTCTGCCGGGAAACAAGGTTGGACAACACCCCACTCTAGGTTCCCCCGTTTTTTTTTTCTTTTTTGGTTACGTTTTTTTGGCTAGAGAAAAAAGATTCTCGGAATTACGGAGACTATGAGTTTTCATTTTTTATTATTGGACATAAATAAAAACCATTTGGGAAACATTATTTGTGTTATATAAAAATTATAATTTTAGGTTGTTGGAAAAAGTTTTTACCATATAACATTTTTTATGCTTAAAACCAAAAAAACATTTTTAAAAAAATTATAAAAAAAAAATACAAAAATTTTGGAAGATACTTAAGTGATACCCTACGATACGAAAAAAAAAGCTTGTTATATTTCTCTAAAAATTAAATACATACAAATGCTTTAACAAAAACTTTTTTTTAGCAAAACAAAAAAACCAGGTTCCTTTTTCTGGGGTATACTTATTATTTAAAGGCATATTCACTTTTTATTAATAAAATGCCCCGAAAAGTTTTTGTCTTTGCCCGTTAGTTCCCTTTTTTTTTAATTTTTATTTCATTTTTGGAATAGACGTTTTAAACGTCAGCATTGGAGTCGGTTTTTAAAAGATGACCTCGAGTGCAAATTTTGGGTAAGCTTCAAATTTTCCCTTTCCCCCTTATCACAGTTTTTTTTCATAAAGATTATAAAAATTTGGATTAATTTAAACCTCATCAAGTCCTTTTAAATGATGCCCCCGAATACTGGCCAAAGGGCATCTGCCCTTAATTTACAGAGGTATTTATGCGGGGGACCCTTTATTCATTTTTCATATTTTTTCTAAAAGTAAATTTTTACCCAAAAAAGTAAAATTTTGGGCCCTGAAGGGAAAAGCAAAAGGGCTGCGATTTTGACTGAAACAAGGGGATTTATTATCCAAGTGAGGCAGGGTGTAGTTAGAAATTTTGATAAAAGAAAAGTAATGTCTTTTGTGCCAAAGTGGGAAATTTTTTTAAAAAGCCAAAAAACCCCTTTTCTTTTTCAAATATGTTGAAAAAAAGTTTAAAAGGTTGCCCCTGTCCCAAACTCGAGATACGGCGCTTTTGGAGAGATAACCAACCCGGTAGCCTGGATGGGAATTTGTTGGCTTGATTTCAAAAAAACGTTTTTATTCTTTAAAATTTATACTTTTTTTGGCCTGTGACAAAAAAATTTTTAAAAGTTCTGGAAACCCCAAAATTCACAAGATCGGGGTAGCGGGCCCTTTTCTGCCTCCCCTAGAACAAAAATGAATGCCTTTTGACATACACATTTCATTTAGGTTTTTCGGATTCTTGCCTCATTGGGGCCTTTTATTCCCAAAAATTTTTGGGGCC
This sequence comes from Penaeus monodon, assembly GCF_015228065.2. Classification (NCBI taxonomy): domain Eukaryota; kingdom Metazoa; phylum Arthropoda; class Malacostraca; order Decapoda; family Penaeidae; genus Penaeus; species Penaeus monodon. The sequence goes on along the minus strand of NW_023640650.1, from coordinate 7,478 downwards.
CTTGGGGGGAAAAAAAAACTTTTAAAATTTTGAAAATTTTTTTTTTTGATTTTGTCATTTTGGGGATGTGTTTTTCAGAGGGTATGGGTCGGGGGGGCGTGCTGGCATCCCCGGCTTCCTTTTGGGGAAAGTTCTGTTGGGGCCCGGCCTTTCCTTTTTAGGGGGGCCGGTTGGGGAATCGGTGTTTTCCCGTGGGGGGGGATTGGGCCGCTGTACCCGGGGAAGCTTTTGTTCTTTTACCCCCCTTTTCGGGGGGTTTTTTGGTTGGGGCAAATTTCTCCAATAGGCCCGGGGGCGTTGGTGGCAAGATGCCAATCCTTCTGTTTATTTTGTTTTCGCCTCCGGGAAAAGGGGGTTTTGGGCCCAATACTTCGGTTTGTTTTTTTAAGGAGGGGGTTTCATACCCTTTTGGTTGAGCCCATGGGAGGGGGAAAACCCCCTTTTTAATCGGAGGGTTTTGGCCCCCACCGAAACCCTTCCCCCAAAAAATTTCCCAGTTTTTGGGGTTTGGGGGAAGGGGGGGGGAAAGCTCCATTGCCCCCTTTTGGGGGAAACCCTTTAGTTTCTTTTGGAACATCCGTCTATTGTGCATGGTTGTGGAAAGTGCAGGGGGGAGGTGTAAAAAAAAAACCCAGTCGACGGTTTTGGGTCGTTTTGCCCAGTGTCCTTTAGGGGCGGCTGTGTTTGCCTTTGGGGGGGGAGGGTGTTGGAACCTTTGATAGGGGGGCTTTGTGGGGCCCGTTGGGTAAAAAAATCCCCCGTGAAAGGGCCCCCGGAGGGGGGGTTGCTTTACCCGGGGGTTTTTTGGAGCGAAAATTCACCTTTTTGGGGCCCCCAGAAAAAATTTGGGGGGGGGGGGGGGACCCAAAAATGGGTGGGGATCCTTTTGGGGGGTTTTTGGGGGGGGTGGGGGGGCCCCCTGGGGGGGGGGTGGCAAACACTGTTTTTTTTCAAAATCGTTTTTTTTTAGCTTTTTTTGGATGCCAAAAATTGGGCGCGAGAAATTGGAAAAGGGAAAGGTTTTCCCCAAGGGGGCCCCCCCCCTTTGGGACCCAAAAATGCCCCTGGGGTTTCGTTTTAAACTGTTTTCCCCCTGGTTTTATTTTTTCTCTTATGGGGAGGGGGGAAAAAAGGGGGTGGTGGGTGACAGGGGGGTTCCCCTTGGCCCCTTTTTGGGTTTGTTTTTCGGCAAGGCCGGGAACCTCCCGGCGGAAGGAGAGGGTCCGTCTATCCTTTACCCCAAGGTACAGGTTTCCTGAACCCCCCCAAGTCCATTCCCGGATTTTCAGATTGTCCCTAAAACCTCTGTTCAGAGCCCGGGTTTGGGTTTTTGGTGCAGAGATTCTTACCCTGTCCGAACACTCCTCGGATAAAAAGTCCAGAAAAACGCGGGGGCTTTTTTTTTGGGGCATGTGCTCCAGTGGAATGTAGCAAAGATCGTCTGCATAGGACAGATCTTGCACCCCACTGGGAGGTTTATGTTGGGGTTTTTACGGGGGACATATGTGTTAAAAAGGGCGGACTGAGAACCCCCCCCCTGTGGCGTTCCAGGGTGCTGTGATGGGTTTGACCTTGGAATTTGATCGGCTGTTCATTCAAAAAAGTATTTTCCCCCTTTATCCAACCAAGAGCTTACCTCTGATTCCTTTTTTGGATCAGGCTCTTGAATGGCAAGGGGACTTGCCAATTTCGAAAGTTTTCTCCAGGCAAGGAATATGCCACGAGCGCCCGGGGGTTATTGTGTCAAGAGCGGGGGCTATGCTGTGCGCTGTGCTCATCCCTGGTGAAAACCCAGGAGGTGTTCGTGTGGGGCCCCATTTTCCATTGGACCCGGGTTTTCAGTCCATCCTTGGGCCCCCAGTTTTGGGCCCAGCAGCTGAGGAGAGAGATGGGGCGGTCTCCCCTCCTTTGGTTAGGGTGGGAACTATGGTACCCTTTCCAGCTCTGGGGAGAGTGGAATTTTCCCCAGGCTTGTTGAGGGTTTTGGGGAATGCAATCACCTACAACCCCCAGGGGGAGATGATGGGGTACGAGCCCCCGCATCCCCCGGGGCGGGTTTGCAACTGGCTTTGGTGCATCTCTTATTTCCCTCAGAGAAAAGAAAACGTCTGATTTTGGGGGTTCGGCCCCCCTTTCTCTGATGTGAGAAGTCTGTCGGGTTTGGGCGTTCTTGTTTGCCCCCCAGTTGGGCTGGCAGACTGTCCTGCTCGTTCCGCAGAGAACTCTCGCCATCTTTTGGGCCTTGCCTGGGGGTCGGGGTGCGTCATCTCGGGCGGGGGTGGGGCTCGTTTGCCCCCTTTTGCCAAAAGCTCTGAGAGGGGGGGTACATATCGAAAGACTCAACCATTCCACCACTTTTCCTGCTCACTCTCTGGCGGGTTTCCCTTTGGCATCCCCACAGCTCCCTTGGGGAGGGCAGGTTTCGGGGGTTTTTTCCTTTGGGGAAATTTTTTTCGGACATTTTTCCCGGGGTTGACCTCCCTAATCTCGTATTGAAGTCCCCGGCGCCCTTTGTGACCCGGGACCCGGGGTTTTTGGGTTTTTGGGTCAGTGGGCTGCCTCATCATGGCATTTAAAGTTTGCTTGTAGACTTCCCTTTTTCGCTTTGTGTGGGTTTCTTTGTTCTCAGACGGGGGGCCCAAAGGCGCTCGGGAACGCCTGCCTTTGGGCCTTGCTGTTTTCCATTTTGGATTGGTCGGGGGTATTTCGGTTTGGCCCCCTATCCATGGGGTTGTTTGGGCCCCATAAGGGTACTAGTGATGGTTCTTTCGACACGCCCCCAAATCCCTCCAAGAGTCCAGTGGCCGGGTGGGGGTCTGGACCCCTCCTTCACTTTTCGTTGGCTCCTGGCTGTTGAGGAGAGCGATCTCGGGGAAGTCCGACACTTTGGTATGGACGACCAGCCGCACCGGTGCCCGCAGGGACCAGGTGTGGGGTTTTCTTGAATCCCCCCCTATATCACTGGGGGCGTGTGCTGGGGAAGACATACCTGGCTGATTCAAAGCTACTACAGTGTGCCTGCTGTACACGTTGTACAATTTCAGGGGTCCCCCGGGCCCATTTGAATCTCGACGGAAAAGAGACAACATTTTCCCACGGCGGGATCGGCTAGGGGAGCAGGGAATTGTTGCTTTCACCGGGTATCGGGCCCTTTTGCCATCGGAACGTGGCAGCGGTGGGACTGTCCCCGGAAAAGGAACAGCTTCTGCTGAAATGTCTCCTGGAGCATGCGTGCAATGCTCCTTGATCCACTATTGCGTGGGGGATGGCACTCCTTTAGGAGATGCCACAGATGTTCCACTGCAGAATACTTAGATTGCGTGTCAGATGTTACTAATTTATAGTTACATCAGAGAATTGTCAATTCGGGGTTTACAGTCGGGGGTCTGACAACTCCATTTTGAGATCCCACTGCCCTTTAGGGGTCTCTTTCGGCGTCGGCCTTTCCCGGGTCCCCCTGGGGGGGTGGGAGCCTTTTTAGCTTGACTTTTTTTCTTTTGGGTTTTTCTCTGGCCAGGGTGTTTCTGTGCATTTGGGTGGGCCCTTTCCTGGGCGGTCACTTCTTTTGATTTGGCTTGTGGCACTAATCACCGGTAGGGGTCTGCCTTGAGGGCATAGCCTGGTAGGGTCTCCTGTGAGGGCCTAGCCGGGTTGGAGGGGGGGGGTCCCGACCCGGGCGAGGGAGGATTGGGCTGATTTTTGGGCCTTTTCCATCTTCCTTCCCCTTTTTGCTTTTCACAGTCTGTTTGAGTGCGTCATGGCAAAATTGCTGCCTTATCGCCTCTTCCTCGGTCCTGGGGAAAGGGTACTGCCCCCTGCTGTGACCCCAGCATGATGGACGACATGTCCCCCCCGTCGAAGAACTGTCTTCTGGGCTGGGGGGGGGGCCGTGTGGGGCTGTTGGGAAACCCTTTTTTCCTATGGTTCCTTGCCTTTTTTTACTTGGGGGGAAATCCTGATTGTCGGAGATCTCCCGGGTTTTGGCTGGGGGGCACTTCCCCCCTCTTAGGGGTCGGAAGCCTTTTTTGCTTTTGTTCCCCCCAGCGTGGTGCCGGGGGGGGAACAAATTTGGTTTGCTTTTAGAAAACCCCTTTCGTTTTAGGGCCCCCCTTTTCCCGACAGGCAAGCCCGGGTCCCGGCGTGATGCCTCTTGGCACAGTTAGGGCATTTTGGGTTTGTGTCCTTTTTTCTTTAGTGCCTTTATGCACACCTCGGGATTTTGTGCCTTTCTCAGCACCAATTGGTTGGTGTAAGTTAGCCCGGTGGTGTCCGTACTTCTGGCACTTGAAACCCCCCCCCCAAATGGTTCGGGCACATAAGTGCGTAGGTGATAGGGACCCCCAGTTTCCCAGATAAGGGGGGAGCTTGGGGGGCCTTTCATGGTCACCAGGCTTTCCCGGGTTTGGGTTTCCCCTTTGACAATCGGGAAGCCTCCCGACCTGTGGGGTGATGTTTTCACCTCCCATGTATGAGCTAAGCCAAAGCACCATCTTGACTTTTTTTCTCTCGGGGTTCATGGGGAGAGGCTCACTTTTTTCCCCCTTTTAACTCCTTTTTCTCCTGAGGGAAACAAAGGGGGCTTGATCTGTGGGGGACGATGATATGCCCCGACTCGGAACCCGGATCGACAGCCCATTTTGCGCGGGTCTCCCAAAGCCTTACCATTTGGAGCATTGTCGAAGCCCTTTGGGTTGTCGGGGATTAAATGCGGGAAAAAGCCTTTGGGGTCCCAAATCGCCCTCGAGTCGGGCTCCGGCCTCGGCCCTTTCGGCCGCCCTTTGGGGTTTGGGGGGTTGCCGTGGGGGACCAGCTGTTTTGGTGGTTCAGTGGTGCTCCTGATTCGTCATGGGGTCGTGGAGGGGGGCTCAGGGGGCCTTTTGTTTGGGTGCTGGCCTGGAGGGGGCCAGCACGAGAGTCCCCTGTTGGACAAACTGGGACAGACAGTTTGTACATGGTTTATTTGTCTTGTCCGCCATCTTGGGAGAGGGTGACAGGTTTATCCTGTGTCGGGTTTTTTTTGCCACCCGGGGCACGTAAGGCTTCGGGTGGCTCCCTGGTCTGGGCCTTTCACGGGTCGTCAAAAAGTAAGGGCTGTCTGTGGGGGGTTTTGATTTGAATTTTTTTATACTTGGCAGTGCTTTTCCCTCAGCCCCACCCACCACGGAGTCCAAAAAGGGGGGTTTAGTGCAGAAAAAATGTCTAACAGCAACAGGGGTGAGAGGGATAACGCGCAATTAGCTGATTCACTGGTACCACGGACGGTGTGGGTACCCAAAGCAGCATGATGCTTGCCCCCAGCCCCCCGAGGGAGCCGCGATTGACCTGACCGGGCCCGGATCGGCCCCCGTCTGCCGAATAGGGGACCAAAGAGGGTGTTGCTAGCGCAGGGGGTACTCGTGCACGGCACGCTCAACCTCCAGGACTCCAGTCTCCCCGCTCACAAGGGTCCACGCACGGGGAAAACGTTTGGGGAGGTGACAAACCCCTGGGAGTATCCCAGGGGTTACCTTTTCCCCCACAGGACATCATTGATGGGAACACTTCTGCCCTCCCTCAGTGAGGAGGGGAGCCTTTCACTTTTTTCCCGCAGTTCCTTTCCCCTCCCAGAGGGGACCGTACCCTTTTTCAAAGTGAATCCCCCTTTTTTTCTGAAACGCCCAAAAGGGGTTTACCTCATTGAGAAAGAGGGGGGTCCTGAAAACCCGTTCCTGCAGTTCCTTCATCCCTCGAAAAAAGCCGGCCACAGATTTTTTTCACCACGTGAGGGAGAGAAATTAACATTTTTTCCAGGGGGTTCCTATGGCAGGACGGTTTTTGGGTGGATCCCTTTCTTCTGAAACTCCAAAGGGTTTTCACCCCATGAGAGAAGGGGGGGTTTTGTACTGTTCCCTAAACTCCTTTGTCCTCTGGAAAAGCCAACCACAGACGTTTCCATACAGTGAGGGGGAGGCTGACTTTTTTTTAGGGGGTTTTTTTGGCAGGGGGGGTTTAAAAGTGAATCCCTTTCCTTTTGAAAAAACCCAAAGTTTCACCTAGTGAGAGTAGAGGGGGGCCTTACCCGTTCCAGAATTCCTTCACCCCCGAAATAGTCAACCCCAGATATTTTATCAAGGAGGGGGGAAAGATAATTTTTTCAGGGACTTTTTATCCGGGAACTTTAGTTCTGTCTAGCAGCTGCATTGCAGAACCCGGCTGAAGGGCCCGACAAGGGGTCTACCTGCCTATCGCCCATTCGAAAAAAAAGAGTGGCAGCTCAGATGGGCTGCCCGACCAGTCCCTAACAAAAAAAATGGGAACTCTATGCACCGTAAAGGGAGGGGCCTTCTAAGGCCCCCCAGACACACCCTCCCCGCGGGGGGTAAAGGGGCTGCCACCGAGCACCCCGCCGAAGATGGGGGCCAGTTCACCCCGAAAGGGGGCAGAGTCATCCTAAGCCGAAAATTCGCATAGGAAAGGTAGGGTAGGGGGCACGAAACACGCAACACTAGATCGTGGCAAAAGTAGCAACGCGGGAAGGCCGAGCCGAGATTTTCATGGGGCCGGGGGCGGTGCATCTCTTTAATAGCCCAGCAAAGACCGATCGAGGGTCATGGGGACTCTCTTGCGTTGCTCGGTCCACCCCTGCGGCCCCCCCGCCACCCTTTTCCCAACGATATCCTCTCTCTGAAAACGCCAAAAAAGGACCCATTACCGCAGGGGGAGAGGGAGGGGAGGGGGGAGGTCCTTCTTCTTCAGCTGCTGTCCTATTTTTTTTTTTTTTTTTGTCTTGTGGCCTCACCGCATGGGGAGATCTCTTCCCGAACATACACTGGACCTTCCGCGATGTATACACGGTCAAAGTGGGGGGTCCCAGGTCCCCGTGATTTGGGGTTCCCCCCGGGGGGGGGCCAGGATTCGTCGAAAAAACGTCGGGTCAAATAAAAAAAGCACCCGTCAAAAATTTGACAGCAGAGCACACCCACGACACCCAGCAAGCGAAGAAGTGAAATAATAGAAAAGGCCCTTCAAAGTGTCATTGAGTACCCTGGGTACCGGGGCCCCAATCGCGCCGCGAATCCCCTTCCCTTCATATATCGCGCTAAGTAAAGTCCACAAATTATCTCTGTTTTCCCGAGAAAATTTGCATTTTTAGCCCCAGCGGTTTTTTTTTTACCCATTTACGGGTGACAAGGGGAAAACCCACACCCCTCCCCAGACCCCCAGCTCTCTCTACACAGGGAAACCCGTATAGAAGGCCCCCCATCTGAGGCGACAAAAAGGTGTCCTTTATCTCCCCCTATCTCCTTTCCCTTTCCGTGGGCACTGGACCAATAAGTTTTCCCCGGGACTTTTTTATCGTCTGGGTGGTGCGTGCTTACCTGTTGTCCCTTTTTAGCAAGGTTTGGCAATAAAGGGGGGGCCCAAACACAAAAACTCCGTCCCTTGGGTTTGGGGGTTGTGGGGGTGGTTTGGTTTTTTTTTTTTTTTTTTTTTTCTTT
>NW_023640649.1:5000-11142 GCF_015228065.2 Penaeus monodon | reverse complement strand
AATATTAAATTTTAAAAAACAAAATATAGATGATAGAAGAAGAAAAAATAAAATATATAAAATAAAAAACCCCGTGTTTTTGGGTGGTTATAAAAAACAAAATAATAAAATAAATAAAAAAAAATAAATAAATTTTTAAAAAAAAAAAAAAATAAAAAAAAAAAAAAAAAGGGGAAAAAAAAAGGGGAAAAAAAAAAAAAAATAAAAAATAAAATAATAGAAAAAAAAAAATTTATGTTTTAATAAAAATTTTTTTTTTTAAAAAAAAAATTTTAAAAAAGAAATATAAAAAAATTTTAAAAATTAACATAAATAAGTATAATTAAAATAATTTTATTTTTATATAAAAATAAAAAATTAAATATTTTAAAAAAATTTTTTTTTAAAATAAGAAAAAAAGAAATTTTAAATAATTTTTTAAATAAAAAAAAAAAAAAAAAAAAAATAAAAAAAAAGAAAACCAAAAAAAAAAAAAAAAAAAAAAAAAATGGGGGGGGGGAAAGAAAAATAAAATATTTTTAAAAAAATATATATATATAAAAAATAAGATAATATAATAAATATGAATTTTAATTTTTGGAAAAATAATAATTATATATAAATATATTTTTTTTATTTTTAAAAATTTAAAAAAAAAAAAATAAAAAAAAATTAAAAAAATTTGTGTGTGGGTGGGGGGGGGGGGGGGGGGGGGGGGTGGGGGGGTGGTGGGGGGGTGGGGGGGTGTGGGGGGGGGGGGGGGGTTTTTGGGGGGAAAAAATAATAAAAAAAATTAAAAAAAAAATAAATGGGGGTTTTTGGGTGGGGGGGGGGGGGGGGGGGGGGTGTGTGGGGCGGCGGGTGGGGGGGGGGGGGGGGTGGGGGGGGGGGGGGGTTTTTTTTTTTTTTTTAAAAAATAAAAAAGGGTTGGGGGGGGTGGGGGGGGGTTTTTTGGGGGGGGGGGTGGGGGGGGGGGGGGGGGGGGGGTTTTTTTTTTTTTTAAAAAAAAAAAAAAAAAAAAAAAAAAAAAAAAAAAAAAAAAAAATATAAAAAAAAAAATTTTTTTTTTTTTTTAAATTTTTTAAAATATAAAATATATGAAACCAACACAAACACACCACACACACACCCCACACAACACCCCACACACACACACAAAAAAAAAATTTTTTAAAAAAAAAAAAAAGAAAAAAAAATAAAAACACCCCCCAAACACCTCCCCCTCCCCCCTCCAAAAAAAAAAAAAAAAAAAAAATAAAAAATAAAAAAAAAGAAGACACACAACACAACACAAAAACACACAAAAGCAAAACAAAAAAAAAAAAAAAAAAAAAAATTAAAAAAAAATATTAAAAAAAAAATGTATAATAGCATTTTAAAAAATTAAAAATATAAAAAATATAAAAAAAAATTAAAAATACCTTTTTTTAATATAAGCATAAAAGTAAATATAATAATAAACGGGGGAATATATAATAATATATAAAAATAATATTTTTAAAGGGAAATATATAAAATATAATATATTTAATAATATATAAAATTATATAATATAATAATATATTATATATATATTTACTTATATATAGCATATATTAAAAAATAATATAATATAATATCAATAGACACACACACACCACACACGCACACCACACAAAACCCCCACACACACACACACACACCACACACCACACACCACACAATAATATTAAATATATTATATATATATTATATAATATATATATATATATATATATATAAATATATTTTAATACAATATATATTATACTACACACATACACGTGTGTTTGGTTTGTGGTGGTATAAAATATATATATTATATATATATATAAAATATATATTTTATATAATATATTATATATATAATATTATAAAAATATAATATAATATATATAATATTTATTATTATAATATATATATATTATATATAAAAAGCTAAAAAAAAGTATATATAAAAATATAATATAATATATATATATATAATTATATATATATATATAAATAATATGCAACATAACAAACACCACACACACATGTTTGTGTGTTGTTTTAGCATTATTAAAACAACACCACACAACACACCCAAACACACACACCAACACACACTAAATTATAATATATATAAATAATAATATATAAATAACTAATAAATTATTATATTATTTTAATAATATATATAATAATATATATATATATAATATATAATATAATAATATAATATTATATAATATATAATAATTAATGTTAATATAATATGTGTGTGTGTGTGGTATGTATAAATATTTTTTTTTTTTTATTTTTACTGTAGGTTCATGTTGAGCCGCCGTGGACAAAGCATGATACTTAATTGTTAGTTTTTGTTGTGACTCTTGGAGTGAGTACGTGGAGGGTCCCCCGTTCCTTTCCCCGGGGAGTGCCGGGGTTACTTTTAGTTAAAAAATTTTTCCCCCTAATATATACAATTATATATTTTAATTTTATTACAATTTTATATTATATTTATAATAAAATAAAGAATATATAATAAATTAAGGGGTGGGATGGGTGTGTGGTGTGGGGTGTGGGTGGGTGTTTTGGGGGTGTGTGGGGGGGGGGTGGGGGTTTGGGTGTGGGGTGGGGGTGTGTGGGTGTGGGGTTTTGGGGGGAAAACAACTAATATATAAAAAAAATAATAAAATATATAAAAATTTTAAATATAAATGTGGGGGTGTGGGTGGTTTGGGTGTTTGTGTTGTGGGGGGGGGGGGTGTGTGGGGGGGGGGGGGGGGGGGTGTGGGGGGGTTTTTTTTTTTTTTTTTAAAAAAAAATATTAAAAAAAAAAAGAACAAAAAAAAATAAAATAAAGAGATTTAAGAAAGATAAAAAAGAGGAATAGAAATAAAAAAAATAAAAAAATAAAATTATAAAAAAAAAAAAAGAAGGACAAACACACACAAAGGGCCCAAAAACACACACACACACACACACAAAAGAATAAAAATTAAAAAAAATTTTAAAGATATTTAAAAAAAAAATTAATAAAATACAAACCCCTAATAAAATTAACATAATAAATATTATATATAATTTTATATATATATCATATATATATAATATTTTATTTTACAATATTAAAATTTTTATATATATATATATAATATATATATTAATATATATATATAGTTTGTGTGGGGTTTTTGTGTGTGTGTGTGTGTTGTGTTTGTAATATATATATTTTATTATATATATATATATATAAATATAATTATATATATAATATTTCAATTTTATATATTTATGTAATTTTCCCCATATATTAATATATCTATAATATATATATATTATATATATTTTATAATATAATTAGATTATATATATAAAATATAGTACCCCAGATACACACACAAACATGCACACACACCCCACCCAATTATTTTTTTAATATTTTCATATATATAATAAAATATATAATAATTTTATATATTTTTTAATAGTATATATATATTTTATATAATTTTAAATTAAAAAGATTTTATAGATTATTATAATAAATTATATAAATAATATAATATATATATAATTAAAATATATATAATTTTATATGGAAGGACTTTTGTACACCCCACACACACACACCTACCAAAATAAAAAATATATATATATAATTTTATAAATAATATATATACATTTAAAAAATATATATATAAAATATAAAATATAATTTAAAATTTGTTACCCCACTAATAAATGGGGGATATGCGGGATAAATACATAATAAAAGAATAATATAAATATATTATAATAATATATAAATATATTATATAATATATTTTATATAATAAAATATAAATTATATATAGTATATATATAAAAATTAAAAAATATAAATTTTATAATATATATAATATTAATTTTTAAATTTTAATATAGATATTAATTTTATATATTAATATATATTATATATATTATTAATATAAATTATATATATATATAATATATATATAATATTTTTATGTATATATTTATATTAAAAATATTATTTATATATATAATAAATTTTTTAATATAAAAATAAAAATATAATATATAATAATATAATATATATATTTATTTTATATATATATATATATATATATATAATGTGTAATACATAAATAATATAGTATATATATATATATTATTATAATTATATAATATATATATATATATATATTACTACACAAGAAACACACCCACACACACACACACAAAATAAAATATATTATAAAAATATATATTATAATAATATATATATATATAATATATTATTATATATATTATATATATATATATATATAATATATTTTATATATAATATTTTGTAGTATAATATATATAGGGATATGTTTTATATATATATAATATATATATAAATATATTTTATATATTTTAATATAATATATAAATATAATATATTTTTAATAATGTGGTGTGTGGTGGGGGTTTGGAAAAATGTGGTGTGTGTATAATACAATATATATATATATAATATATATATATATATAATAATATAATAATATATATAAAAATTATAAAAACAAAATTTAAATAACATAATAAAAACATAAATATAAATAATAAAATAATAAAATTTTATATATATTTATATAAAATATCATTTAAAAAAAAAAAAAAAAAAAAAAAACACAAACAAACAAAACCACCACCACACACACACACACACACACAAACACACACACACACACAAACAAACACACAAACATAAATATATATATATATATAAATATATATATATTATATAATATATAAATGATATTAGTAACAAAACAAAACACACACACACACACACACACAAAACACACACACACACACCACACACACACACACACACAACACACACACACACCACAACACACATAACACACATATTATAATATAATAATATATTAATATTATAAATATAATAATATAATATATTATATAATATATATGTATATAAAAGAGAGAGAATGATTACTAAAAAGTAACACGGCACTCTCCGTGGAAAGGAACTGGGACCCTACACGTATCCTCAAGCATACAAATGAAAATAAAATTTAAGTATATGCTTTTCCAGGGGCTCAAACATGAACCTACGTAAAAATAAAAATAAAAAAATATATATATACATACACACCCCACACACATATATATATATATAATATATATATATATTAATATATATATATATATAATATATATATATATATATAAAATATATAATATATTATATATATTATATAAAATATATATATATAATTATATATATATATAATATATATATTTTATATATATATATATAATTAATATATAATAGTGGTTTTGGGGGTGTGTGGGGTGTGTGTGTGTATTATAATAAATGCATAACACACACACCACAAAACATGTGTGTGTGGTGTTTGTGTATGTATGCAATCTAAATATAATATAAATAATATAATATAATATATATATATATATATATATATATATTATTTAGTATATATAAATATATATATATACATATATAATATATATATTTTATAATATATATATATATATATTATATATTATAATATATATATATATATATATATAAAATATATATATATATAAAATATTATATATATATATATAAAAACAAAAAAACACACGTGTATGTGTGTATTAAAATACAATCCACATAAAATAACAATATTATATATTATATATATATATTATATACATATATATAAATAATATATATAATATATATAATATATTTTATTTTTTGTGTGTGGGGTTGTGTGTGTGTGTGTGCGTGTGTGTGTGTGTGTATTGATTATATATATATATATTTTTTATATATAGCTATATAATAGTAAATAATATATATAATATAAAATATATATATATTAATATATATAAAATATTTTATATATATATAATTTTTAATATACTATATATATATATATATTATATATATATAAAAGTATATATATATATATATATATATAATATATATATATATAAAATATATATATAAAATATTATATTATATATATATATATATATATAGATATATATATATATATATATATAGTATGTATGTATATATGTGTGTGTTTTTGTGATTGTGGTGTTTACTTATTTATATATATATATA
>NW_023640648.1:0-11142 GCF_015228065.2 Penaeus monodon | reverse complement strand
TGTTTGGTAGAAAATTTGTTTATTTAGGTTAGTAGTTATTTTATTTAGGTTATGAGTTCTTAGTTAAGTGTAGAAAATGTTAGAACTGTAAGGGTTTTGGTTTAGGTTAGAAGTGTTATTTTAGGTTAGGTTAGGTTAGATTTTGATTAAATAGGTGTGGTAGGTCTAGGTTAGATTTGGTTAGCTTAGTTAGGTTAGTTCTATGTTATATTTGGTTAGCTTAGTTAGATTTTGGTTAGTTTAGGTTAGGTCTACATTAGATTGGGTTAGGTTAGGTTTAGGTTAGGTTAGGTTTTGGATAGGTGCTTTTAGTAGGTAGCTTATTTTAGGTTAGGTTGTAGTTAGTTAGGTAGATTAGGTTTAATTTTATATTTCGGTTAGGTTTGGGTTTTGATTAGGTTAGCTTAGGTCTAGTTAGATATAGGTTAGCTAGGTAAGGGTTAGGTTAGTTTAAATACGTTTAGGTTACGTTAGGTAACGTAAATTTAAGTTGGGTTGGGTTAGGTTAAGTAGGTTAGTTTAGAATGGCTTGGTTACGTCAGAATTGTTCGGTTAGGTTATAACCATAAGGATAGGTTAGGTTACATTTACATTAGTAGGTTAGATTAGGTTTAGGTTAGGTTAGGTAAGATTCGAAAGATTAGTTTAGATTAAATTTAATTTAGGAGGTGGTTCGTAATAAGGTTAGGTTTAGGTTAGATTTCGGTTAGATAAGTTTTGGTGGGTTAGGTAATGTTTAGATTGGGTAGGTTGGAGTAGGTTTAGGTTAGGTAAGGCCAGGTTTAGTTTAAGTTAGGTATGGTTTAGGGTAGTTTAGATTACGTTTAGATTAGAATCGTAGAAGTTAGGAAAGGTTAGAAATATTAGGGTAGAATCGTTATTTTAGTTTAGGTTATGTTAATAGGTTGGATTGGTTAGGTTTAGCTTAGGTTAGATATGGGTTAGGCTAGTTTAGGTTACATTTAGGTTAGACTGTTTTGGTTAGATCGTAAGATGTTTAGAAAGGGTTAGAAATATTAAGTTAGGGCTCATCGTTAATTAGGTTAGGTATAGGTTGGTTTAGGTTAGGTTAGATATGGGTTAGTTTAAGTGACGCTTAGGTTAGGATCGTTGGGTTTAGGCTAAAATCGTAAGGTTAGGATTAAGCTAGGATCATAATGTTAGACTAGAATTGTTACTTTATGTAGCTAAGGTTTAGGTTAGGTTCGGAAAAGTTTAGGTTAGTTTACGTATAAGGAAACAATTGACATTTACAAGTATTCATTTTAGGACCTTGGAAATGCATTTTGATTATTCATTAGGTATAAGAAACCTAAACTTCTAGCAGTGTTGACTTTTGACCTTCGAAACTGACCTTGTATTGAATAGTGAAAAATAATTTTCTTTTCCTAATTCACCTCAAGCACGTTTCAGTATCGTATAGAATGATTCTACGTTTTAAATCTTATTCCGTTCTACATGATCTTTGTTATCCTTTTTAATAATCGGACATTGGTGATTTTTCTCTATGATGACTGCATTTTCACTTTCTTCGTATGTTTCTCTTCCCCAATAAACGATAAAATGTTACCATATATCCTGACGTTATATATATATAATATAATATATTATATATATATATTATAATTATATATATATATATATATATATATATTATCTATTACACACATGGACATTCATTATTAATTTCGTTGGTGTGTGTGTGTGTGGGTTTGTGTTGTGTGTATACTAAATAGAGGGCACAGAGAAGAACTCATCATCAGCATTTTACTTTTTAAAGGAATTCCGTACCGAACCTACCCTAAACTAATAAATATAACCTAACCCTACCTTGACCTAATGTACCCCCTAACCTAACTTAACAAAACTAATAACATGACATAACCTAACCTAAACTAAACATAACATAACCTAACTTTAAACTAGTAACCTAACCTAACCTAATGTAATAACATAACCAGCCAAAACCTAGACCTAACCCATCTCCAAGCCAGCTTAACCTAACCTACCCAACTAACCTATCCTAACCGAAATCTAACCCAAACTAATCTAAGCTAACTTTGTACAACTTATTTTTTTTTTCTATTAGCATACTTCCATTACTTCACTTTTACTTTTATATGTGTGCAGAATCGCTTCAAAGGCTTTCCTCTATAATTTCATCAGTTGACTGTTCTGCAACATCATTGATACGTACTCCAAGTACCTTTGTACACTTCCTGTAGTTATCAGTTAGCATAAATTTTAAGATTTTGCTGGCATCTTTGTAGACCATAACATTGGATTCCGACAAAATGCTGACTGTCATAGCTTGAATTAACCACTACTTACGTTGTCAATTGGGATGAGTAGGTGGCATAGAATTAGCTAGGTTTATGTAGGTTTATCTTTGGGTGCGTTAGGCTTAGGTTAAGTTAATTATCTCCTTAATTTAGTTTAGGTTAGATTATGCTTATTAGGTTTTCGCTATGTTAGGTTTTATGCTTATTAGGTATAGGTAAAGTTAGGGATCGTTTAGGTTGATTACTTTGAAGAGGGATAAGGTTAGATGGCTATAGCTTATTTATGTAGTTAGATTATGTTAGGTCAAGTTAAGTTAGGTAAGTTTTGGTTAATGAGGATTATGTTATTTTTTAATCAGTTTTAGTTAGGTTATGTGAAATTAGTTAGATAGGTTTAGGTTAGGCCAGCTAGATTTCGTTACGTATAGGTAAAGCCAAGAATTCAATTATACTACTACTATTCTTCAGTTTCTAATACAAGCATATATTTCGTAAATGTAAATATCCATAATACACACACACACACACACACAAGACTTTCGCAAAATAGATTTCCTTCGAAGGACTAAAAATCAACTTGCTAGATGTCTAATGGCTTCCTACACATCAACTAACTAGACCTAACTGAACTCCAAACCTAACCTAATTTACCTAACTTAAACCAGCTACAACCTAACATATATTACTATCTTCAACTAATCCCAACAAATCTAATATAATATAACCTAAGCCTAACATACCTGATATCTAACATAACCTAGCCTAGAGATAGCTAACCTAACTAAACCCCACTATCCTAATCTAACCTAACTCCTAACCAATAACATAAGAAATAGTCCTAATCTAACATACCTAACATATTTACCATAACCTAAACGAAACTTAACTACTGAACAGAAAATAAGTAAACTAACCTAAACAAAACAAAAAGAAGCACCATCATTGTTTACTTTTCATGTATTTCCATCGTAAAATCCGTACACTGGAATTCTGACTTGTGTATATACTCGCAGGGCGACGCAAGATTGCAGGAATTACGTAAATACTGGACTATCTGGAATGACATGGAACAGCAAATTTTTGTTGAATGAAAATCTTGAACGTGTATATTATTTAGCTTATACCTTTTCTGGGGACAAGATAAGGTTTCGAATACTTAGAAGTATTCGAACTTAATCTGTAAAAGAGAAGAGTATGAGTATAAGTTATAAGTATAAGGAAAAAGTTATTGCAGAAGTTATTGCTCAACAAGGCTAACCCTAGAGTGATGTTAACTAAATCCATTTTTGCTTTGTTGTGTCAATAGTACGTTCCAACAAGAAAATGAAGCAAATGGAATGTCTGCTAATTAGCAGATTAAGTGTATAAAGATTAACATTTAGATTAAGTGATTAGGGTAGTTAAATTTCGCTTAGGGTTGGGTAGGTTTAGGCCTAAGATGGTTTAGGTGGGTTAGGTTAATTAGGTTTCCGCTAAGTTTATGTTTATTACATTAGGGTTAGGTTAGGATTCCTAGTTCAGGTTAGGTAATGTTTATTAGTTTAGTTTAGGCTAATTATGCCCATGTTTATTAGATTTGTTTAGGTTAGGTTAGGTCAGTTAGGTTTGGGTTCGGTATGAGATTTATTAGTAAAAAGATTGGTTTCCTCGGGAAAGGTTAGATTTTAGTTATGTTTTATTATTTTAGGTTAGGTAGATTAATAAAGCTGGAATTACTTGGAGAAATAATTGCTAGATCAGTTTTCCCTTCTTTTTCACTATTTATTTCATTACAATATATTTCTTGCATATCTGTAAATATCCTCCGCGTAGATCTATACTTCTGTGAGGAATTGTTAATTTTATTATATTATGAATTTAACATACGAATGCTATATATATATATATTAATAGTATATTATATATAATATAATATATCTATGTGTGTGGTGTGTGTGTGTGTGTGTGTGTGTGTGTGTGTGTGTGTGTGTGTGCGTGTGTTGTGTGTGTTGTGATGCGTGTGTGTGTGTGTGTATATTTTTATATATATAACTATATATATATATATGTTATAGATATGATTATATGATATATTATATATATATAATATATATATTATATTGTATGTATGTATGTCTTTATGTATGTGTATATATGGTTATTATAAATAAATAAATATTATATATATATATATATTATATATGTATATCTATATCTAGCTATATATATAGAATATATATATATATTTATATATATATTTTTTTTTGGTGTGGTGATATATGCGAAGAAAAGACAATGTCCAACTATTATAAGTGATAAACAATGATCATGTAGAACGGAAAATACTTAAGTCTAGAATCATACTAAACAATTTCTGATCGTGCTTTGTAGTTGAGTTATGTCTCGTTAGATTATACCTCCCAATCTATAAAAAGAAAAATAAAAAAAGAAATATTTATTATCATACTATACCAAAATAAATTTTTCGAAGCTTCAAAAATCAACATTACATTGCATACTGATAGTGTCTCCCTTTACCTAAATCAATCTCCTTATGCTAAACTAAAATAACCTAACCTAATTCAACTTAAACTTAGCCTAACCTAACTAAAAATTCCGAACCTGATCATATATATCTAGCGAAATATAGCTTTTTGAAGTAGACTCCCAAATGACGTTTTTTCCAATCATTTGATGATTCTGGCAATTATAGGTAATAATTGAATAATTTACAAGAATTCTATTAATCCATGACAATAATGATGATAATAGGATAATAAGAGAATTTGGAATAACATTTTTGATGATTATTACTATTTATTACTATATCATTATTATTAATCATTATTATCATTATTATTTATTATTATTATTATTGTTATTCTTTTTATTATTATTATTATTTATTATTATTCTTATTATTATTATTATTATATTATTACTTTAATTATTAAGTATTATTGCCAAAAAATATATTAATAACTGTGAATAAATAACAATAATAAAATAATAGTATAATTATAATAAACTAATTGTTGTAATATTTTTTATTAAATATTATTATTGTTATTATTATCATTATTATTCTTTTCACTGGTATTTATAATTGTAAAATAATTATTATAACAGTAATAATTACAGTATAACGATATTAATTAAATAATGACATAAATAATGATTATAAAACACGTTAGTATTGATATTAATTATGCTATTACTATTATTGTTGTAGTTGTTTTTATTAGTAATAGATTGTAAAATATATATTATTAACTGCAATAATTGCAATAATAATGATAATAATTGCAATAATGATGATGATAAAGTGCAATAAGGAAGGATATGATGAATGATACGATAATCTGATATAATCATGATATAATGATGAGAATAACAGAATGGTGTCATATATAATAAAAAACAAGTTAAAATAATAAAAAATCCCCAAAAGTCGAAAAAGCGGCAAAATCTAAGCGATATATAGCCTTTGAAGTAACTCCAAAATGACGTTTTCTTTCCTTGATTCATTTGATGATTCTGGCACTTATTAGGGTAATAATGATACTAATGACATAATTCTATTAAGATCATAGACAATAATGATGATAAAAGTGAGATAAAAGAATTTGATAACATTTGATGATTATTAATATTTATTAATATTATCATTATTATTGTTTCATATATCATTATTATTCTTATTATATTATTATTATTATATATAATTATTATTATTTATTATTATTATTACTTTAATTATTGTTATTATTGCAAAAATCATATTAGAACCCGTAAATAATAACAATAATAATATAATAAGTATAATTATAATAATACTAATTGTTATAATATTGGTTATTAATATTATTATTTGTTATTATTATTATTATTATTGATTTTTTACTGGTAGTATAATTGTACAAATAATTATTATAACAGTATAATTAACAGTACTAACGATATTAATTGACATATGATATGAAATAATGATTATAAAAAACGTTTATTATTGTTATATTATGTTATTACTATTTTTATTGTAGTCGTTTATTAGTATAGATGTAAATTATATATTATAACTGCAATATTGCAAAATAAATGATACTAATTGCAATAATCTGATAATAATTCAATAATGAGATATGATGATGATAATGATGATAATGATGATGATAACGATAATATGATGATAAATCATGATAATAATGATGATAATAACAGGAATTGTGTCAAATAATAATTACAAAAAAGGTATATAATTAAAAATCCCAAAATCGATAAAAACGGCAAAATAGCGATTATATGCCTTTGAGAGTAGATTCAAAAAGTTGTTTTTCATACATTTGATATTCTGGCAATAATTAGGGTAATAATAATAATAATTACCAGATGATATCATGACAATAAGGATGATAAAATGTGAGAAAAAGAAATTTGATAACATTTGATAATAATATATATAACAGATGTTATTATATATATTATAAATTATATTATATATTATCCATATTATTATAAAATTATATTATTATATTTATACTTTAATATTGGATTATTGCCAAAAAATATATTATAACCGTATATTAAAATAATATAATAATAGTAAATTCTAATAATACTAAATGTTAAATTGTTATTAATATTATTAGTTTTAGTTATCATTATTATATTTTATGAGTATAATTTAATATATTATTATTAAAGTAATATTACAGTATAACTATATTATTAAATATATTATAAATAATGATTATAAAACGTATTATTTATTGGTATTATTGCAAAATATATTATATCGTATATATAATTAATAATAAAAATTATATATATAACTGAATAATTGCAATAATAATGATAATATTGCAATTATGATATATAATTATTAATGCGTAATATTGTAAATGAATATAATGATAATGATAGATAACGATAATAATATGAAATCATGATAAATAATGATTATAACAAATTGTGTCATATATATTAATAATAAAGGTAAAAGAATAAACCCAAAAGTCGAAAAAGCGGCAAAATTAGCGAAAATACCTTTGAGAGTAGACTCAAAAACTTTTTTCAATTATTGATGATTGGCAATTATTAGGGAAAATGATAATAATTACCAGAATTCGTAATCATGACAATAATGATGATAAAAGTGAGAATAAAGAGAATTTGGATAACATTTGATGATTATTAATATTATTACTATTATCATTATTATTATCATTAGTGTCATTATTATTATTATTATTATTATTATTATTATTATTATTACTTTAATTATCAGTATTATTGCCAAAAAATATATTATAACTGTAGTAATAACAATAATAATAATGATAAGTATAATCATAATAATACTAATTGTTATGATATTGTTATTAATATTATTATTGTTATTATTATCATTATTATTATTTTTACTGGTAGTATAATTGTAAAAATAATTATTATAACAGTAATAATTAAGTAATAACGATATTAATTGAAATACTGATATAAATAATGATTATAAACGCGTTATTATTGTTATTATTATTGTTATTACTATTATTATTGTAGTTGTTATTAGTATAGATGTAAAATTATATATTATAACTGCAATAATTGCAATAATGATGATAATAATTGCAATAATGATGATAATGATGATGATAATCATGATAATAATGATGATAATAACAGGAATTGTGTCCATATATAATAAAAAAGGTAAAAGAAAAAAATTCCAAAAGTCGAAAAAGCGGCAAAATCTAGCGAAATATAGACTCCAAAATGACGTTTTTTCCATTCATTTTATGATTCTAGCAATTATTATGGTAATAATGATAATAATTACCAGAATTCTATTAATTATGACAATAATGATGATAAAAGTGAGAATAAAGAGAATTTGGATAACATTTGATGATTATTAATATTATTACTATTATCATTATTATTATCATTATTATCATTATTATTATTATTATATTATTATTATTATTATTATTATTATTATTATTATTATTATTATTATTATTATTATTATTATTACTTTAATTATTAGTATTATTGCCAAAAAATATATTATAACTGCAATAATTGCAATAATAATGATAATAATTGCAATAATGAATATAATAATTGCAATAATGATGATAATGATGATGATAATGATGATGATAACGATAATAATGATGATAATCATGATAATAATGATGATGATAACAGGAATTGTGTCCATATATAATAAAAAAAAGGTAAAAGAAAAAAAATCCCAAAAGTCGAAAAAGCGGCAAAATCTAGCGAAATATAGCCTTTTGAGAGTAGACTCCAAAATGACGTTTTTTCCATTCATTTGATGATTCTGGGAATTATTAGGGTAATAATGATAATAATTACCAGAATTCTATTAATCATGACAATAATGATGATAAAAGTGAGAATGAAGAGAATTTGGATAACATTTGATGATTATTAATATTATTACTATTATCATCATTATTATCAGTATTATTATTATTATTATTATTATTATTATTATTATTATTACTTTAATTATTAGTATTATTGCCAAAAAATATATTATAACAGTAATAATTACAGTAATAACGATATTAATTGAATAATGATATAATAATGATTATAAATACGTTTATTATATTGTTTATATCTATTATTATTTTTTAATATTAATATTATATGTAGTCGTTATAGTAAGATTTAAATATCATATATTATAACTGCAATAATGCATAATAAAGATAATAATTGCAATATGATGATAATATTGCAATATGATGATAATGATGATGATAATGATGATAATGATGATGATAACGATAATAATGATGATAATCATGATAATAATGATGACAATACAGGAATTGTGTCCATATATAATAAAAAGGTAAAGAAAAAAAATCAAAAGTCGAAAAAGCGGCAAAATCTAGCGAAATTATAGCCTTTTGAGAGTAGACTCCAAAATAAGTTTTTCCATTCATTTGATTATTCTGGCAATTATTAGTGTAATAATTTTTATAATTTCACTGAATTCTATTAATCATGACAATTATGATGATAAAGTGGAATAAGAGAATTGGATAACATTTGATGATTATTAATATTATATACTATTATCATTATTAATAAGATTATTTCATTATTATTATTATTATTATTATTATTATTATTATTATTTTTATTATTATTATTATTATTATTATTATCATTATTATTATTATTATTATTATTATTACTTTTATTATTAGTATTATTGCCAATAATATATTATACTGTAATAATAACAATATATATAATAATATAATTATAAAAATACTAATTGTTATAATATTGTTATTAATTATTATATTAATTATTATTATTATTATTATTATTTACTGTAGTATTAATTGTAATAATAATTATTATAACAGTAATAATTACGTACTAAAATATTAATTGAAATAATGATATAAATAATGATTATAAAAATCGTTATTATTGTTATTACTATTATTTTGTAGTTGTTATTAGTATAGATGTAAATTATATATTATAACTGCAATTAATTGCATAATAAATGATAATAATTGCAATAATGATGATAATAATTGCAATATGATGATAATGATGATAAATAATGATGATAATGATGATGATAACGATATAATGATGATAATCAGATAATAATGATGATAATAAACAGAAATTGTTCCATATAATAAAAAAAAAGGTAAAAGAAAAAAATCCCAAAAGTCGAAAAAGCGGCAAAATCTAGCGAAATATAGCCTTTTGAGAGTAGACTCCAAAATGACGTTTTTTCCATTCATTTGATGATTCTGGCAATTATTAGGGTAATAATGATAATAATTACCAGAATTCTATTAATCATGACAATAATGATGATAAAAGTGAGAATAAAGAGAATTTGGATAACATTTGATGATTATTAATATTATTACTATTATCATTATTATTATCATTATTATCATTATTATTATTATTATTATTATTATTATTATTATTATTATTATTATTATTATTATACTTAATTATTAGTATTATTGCCAAAAAATATATTATAACTGTAATAATAACAATAATAATAATAATAAGTATAATTATAATAATACTAATTGTTATAATATTGTTATTAATATTATTATTGTTATTATTATCATTATTATTATTTTTACTGGTAGTATAATTGTAAAAATAATTATTATAACTGCAATAATTGCAATAATAATGATAATAATTGCAATAATGATGATAATAATTGCAATAATGATGATGATAATGATGATAATGATGATGATAACGATAATAATGATGATAATCAGGATAATAATGATGATAATAACAGGAATTGTGTCCATATATAATAAAAAAGGTAAAAGAAAAAAAAATCCAAAAGTCGAAAAAGCGGCAAAATCTAGCGAAATATAGCCTTTTGAGAGTAGACTCCAAAATGACGTTTTTTCCATTCATTTTATGATTCTAGCAATTATTATGGTAATAATGATAATAATTACCAGAATTCTATTAATCATGACAATAATGATGATAAAAGTGAGAATAAAGAGAATTTGGATAACATTTGATGATTATTAATATTATTACTATTATCATTATTATTATCATTATTATCATTATTATTATTATTATTATTACTTTAATTATTAGTATTATTGAAAAAATATATTATAACTGTAATAATAACAATAATAATAATAATAAGTATAATTATAATAATACTAATTGTTATAATATTTTTATTAATATTATTATTGTTATTATTATCATTATTATTATTTTTACTGGTAGTATAATTGTAAAAATAATTATTATAACAGTAATAATTATAGTAATAACGATATTAATTGAAATAATGATA
>NW_023640647.1:0-35000 GCF_015228065.2 Penaeus monodon | reverse complement strand
TTAGGCAAGATAATTATTATAAAAGCAATTTAAATAAAAAAGTTAATGTCTTTACACAATTACTAACTTTAAAAAAAATTATTCCAGAAAAAGTAAATGAGTACGGAATAAAAGTCTTGTGCTAAATCGGGCAACAAAATACTGAATTTAAAATTTTGCAAGCCACAATTAATCAAGAAATTTATTCTAGGAAAACAATGTTACATAAAAACAAAATTTATTTTTACGCTTACCGGAAATTAACAATCATCATCACTGTTAAGTCACATTCCCGTGAGCTGAGATTCGTAAAAGTAAATCAAAAATTCCTTACTCTCTAGAAACTTAATATATCAGTACATTAAAATTTCAAATCATATGTCTTAATTTTTTCATTCTTCAAATTGAAATCAAATCTATAATTATTCTTTATTGATTATTACTTATAAAATGAACTTAGTCAAATACAATTCTTGGTTTTTATATAGTCATACATCATAAAGAAATATTATAAATACTTAAACACTTTTTCCCATAGAAATTTCCGTCCACCAGTTCCCCAAAACAAGAAACCCTTAAACTGCTTCAATAGGCTTACCAAAAATGCCCCCAAAGTAAGGGCGAAGGTGTCCCAGAGAGCCCTTCGAACCCCAAACCCCAAAAAACCCCTACTCCTTCGTTGGTCGTCTCGCCCTTTTTTATTCCCACTAGGGACCCCTTTCCCTGTCCCCCCCCTTTAGCAGTTATCATGAAATATTATAATTTCTTTCATTTATTTAAAAAAATTTCGGTCAGGATTTCCTATGTCCAGAAAATTTTTCAACACTGTTTTTATCATTTTAATTTTTGTCTTTTCTGCCTTCCGGTTTTTTTTCTTGATCCCCGATTTGAATATTGTGTATATCTAGTGATGCCCCAACTAGTTTTTTTCGTATTGGGGCTTCTAGAAGTTCTTTTAGTATGGCGTGAACCACGGCTTTTTTGACGTCAGGGTCATCTTCCGTTCCCATTTTTATCTGCCCCTTTTTTCTGGTTTTGCCCCGTTTTCGCGTATTTTCTATTTTTGATGTTGGGGCCCCGGAGGGTAGTCCGCTTGCCTCGGTTTTTACGAGACATGCGTTTTTTCCCACGACATTACCCCCCCCTTTGATGAGGCGCGCCCCGCACCCTGGGGGTGGAGAGGGGGGGCAGGAGAAGGAGGAGATCCATGGCGTCTCCCTGGGGGGCAGGGCGGGGCAGTGGGAAGCATCGTCGCGACGTGCCAGTAACGGTAACCACCCCCAGCACAAGCTAGATGAGAGAGGAAAAAAAAAGGTAGTCCCCCAAACTGCAAGGGCCCAGTAGGGGGGTAGTGGATAAGCGTCCTCGGGGCTGGATGCGGTGGCGAAGTTATATTCCCGAGAAGGTCTGTGGCTTCACCTTCACCCCGGGGCTGCACACGAAGGATCCCCATTTAGGTGGGGGCGGGGCGGATGCCAGAAAGGGCGGACGCATCGGGAAGAGTAGGTTGGGGACGGCTGTATTGTAGGAAACAGCAGCCCCCTGGGTGACTCTGGGCGGGAAAACAACAAAGGTATCACTCCTGGCGGGCAGGACTCGGAGTACAAGGAAACCGAACCAGTCTTTGGGAGTGGGTTTTTCGGGTCCTGGTGCCCAGGGCAAGCGAAGCAATTGGAAAGGTTTTCGGGAGTTATGTAAAAAATAAACCCTTAAAACGGGAACAACTGGGGAAAAAAGGCGAATCAATACAGAGTAAAAATTTAGACACGGGGGGCGTCCAAGAAATGGGGGATAGCGGGAACGAGTGTGGATGGGGAAAAAAAAGGCCCAAATGTCGTACTAATATAAGTGGTTGGTTTTACACAGTTAAAAATCAAGGTCAAATCCAAAATTCTTTGTAAAATCTTGTGTGGCAATGGAAAAAAAAGGTTAATATTAAAAAAGGAGAGAGAAAAATCCCTCCCCCGGGGAAGGAATTTGGGAGGGTTTAAAAACAAGTCAAAAATTCTGGGTCACCTGCAAGGGGAATTGAATATGAGGATAACACCATCTCAACTGATCTGGGAATCACCTTATACATCTACCACAAGGACAGGAGTGGGTGGACGGAAAAGGGTTCCTTCCAGGGTGATAAATATTCGTAAAAACGTAAGAAATTTTTATCAGTGGGAGAAAAATATGGGTAAGAGAGCACTTTAATGAAGCAAAAAGTCCCCCTTTTCATTTGGAAACAGGGGGGGGAAATAAACACAAATGCTGTGTGGCCCAAGGACGAAAATGCACTGTTGCAACTGACTGTCTGAGACAAAAATTTTCTTCTGAATATTTTTTCAAAAGAATTTTGTAGTTTAATGATTCGATTATTTACTCCATTAAAGGAGAATCTTGTGAGGGGGAATTAATATCGATATGGACATCACTAACTTCGCCTTTTCTATTAACCATGGGGGTTTTCTAAAAATCTGTGAGTGAATACGACCAGACGAGCGGGGGTTAAGGGCCATATCGGGAAGGGGAAATTTTTATATACTCAAGGGGTTGTCCTTTACCTGGGAAACTCAGGGATCGGATGAGGATCTTAAGGAGTAAGGTGGGAT
Source organism: Penaeus monodon (assembly GCF_015228065.2). Classification (NCBI taxonomy): domain Eukaryota; kingdom Metazoa; phylum Arthropoda; class Malacostraca; order Decapoda; family Penaeidae; genus Penaeus; species Penaeus monodon. Next base: position 32,424 of record NW_023640647.1, on the reverse strand, counting down.
GGAATAGGTGGTGCGGATTTGTGATAGGGGGGAGCGGAAGCGCCAGGAATCCTCCCCGGGAGTTTTCCCCTGCAAAAAACTTGGTTAGTTCTTTCTTCACGAATCTCGTCACTCTCCATACCATACTATCTTTCTTTCATTCATTTCTAAAGCAAAGGTCGTTCCTCTCAAGGTAAAACGCCTTCTAGGTCTCTAAGATGCCATTCTATTTTTGCATATAGAATGAACGATTTCTGGCAGGGGTTTTGGGCGTCCCACATGTGGGTTTTCTCAATAGAAAATTTCACTCTCGAAAACAATTTTAACTCGGTAAATGTGCCTTTTAAAAAAACCCTTACCAGTCCCCCCAAATTTCCTTTATTTTCAAAAAAAACAGGTTTAATAATCTTTAGACTGGGAGGGACCTACATACAAAGGAAAAAACTTACGTGATTCTCCGATTTTACTTTTTAGTAACACCCTGCACCACAGCAAATGGTTTTTAACTTCCTTGGCCCTGGTATTGGGGGGGACATGCAACCTCCCGTTAAACCCAAAAATTCAAATACCATGCCTGTTTTGCTAAAAATTTTGTCTGTGTCATAACATTATAGTAGACCCCGGTCTACAAAATTTAAAAAAGGCAGACAGGGTCTCTCAGGAAGTAAGGAAAAAGGGGTACGCCAATAAGCAAATGGTAGGCCGGTTATGGGCCCAATAAGGCTAGGGGAACTTTTCTCATCCCAACATGATACAACTTTCATCTCCCAGGGACGAAAAAATTCTTAAAATATCATTAAATCACTCGCCATCCTTTTGCAGCAGGGGATTGGGGTTACTGTACTATGCTTTTCCTAATATGGTTTGAACCCCCTGAAAAATCGTAAGAATACCTCCATTATCCCCACAACAGATTCGGGGGCCCCCAAATATAGATAATTTGTCTAACATAGTTTCAGCAATTTTTCCTTAGCATTTTAGCTTCAATGGAGCTGCAATCCCTATCTTGTAAAACTACGTTACGGTAAGAATGTATCTATCCCCGTGATCACTAACAGGTAAGGCCCAAATTTAAAATAAAGGTGAACTCTTGGAACGGACAAGTTACCTAGGATATTTTAAAAATTTGGGGCCTTGGACATCGTGCGGGTTTTAAATTTTCAAGCAAACCTTACATGATTCAAAAAACTTTCAACCCTACCATGGAGGCCAATATGCCATTTCGAAGGGAGCTAAATTTGCATTTTTCCACCGGCCCCGCTGGAAGGAAGGGTTTAGCTAATCCATTGTGGACAAATGCGGAGGGGAATGACTATTTGTCTAATTTTATGCGCTATTTACCGAAAAACCCATTGAAAAGCCATCTTCTCCAACTAAACCCCCAACGGAATGGGGTTTTGGTTAAACCCTGGGAATTCCTCCAAGTATTTTTTAACTTTCCCATTTACACTTTGTCGAGCTAAGACAAGTCGAAAGCCCATTCTGAAATTTCTTTGGCTCGGTCCATATCTAAAGTAACAGCTCCAAAAATTTCTTCGTCCAGTCTAATACGAGAGAGCGCATCGCGACAACATTATCTTTGGGGGTAGTCAATTTTCAATTCATATTCAGCTCCCTGCTATCGCATCGAGCTACTCGTGATTTTGGAGTAAAAAAGATTACTTTAGGGGCTTGATCTGTAAAAACCCTTACTTTGTGCCCCAACAGCAGGGGTTTGTTTACTTTAAGACCAACACTATTGGACCCTTTCGTTTAAGGGTGCTTAAAATTTTTTTCTGCCTTATTTAAAAGTCTTGAGAAAAAAGACAAAGGTTTAACCCACCTTTGGGATCCTCCTTTGAACACTCCAATAAGCGTAATCACTAGCATAGTGGTAAGGGAAAAAAGTCAAAAAAAACAGGAAGAGAAAACACAACTTCCCTAGAAATTACATCCTTTAATTTTAAAAGCTCACTCGGTTTTATTATCCCGTCAATCAATTTTAGAGGGTTGGTTTTTCTTCCCCATCTTTGGTTTGCTATACAATGGGCGAGCCATCTTGCTGAAATCCCAAAAATTTACGGTAATAATTTGCAAGTCCCAAGAAAGATGTAGTTTCCCCAAAGTTTCGGCTAGGAAATCCTAATCGCCTTTAAACTTTTTTGGGGTCCTTCATTCCCTCCTGGCTGACCACATGTCCCCGAAAAACCCCTTCCTTTGGAAAAAAAACGGCACTTTCTTTAAGAGAAAGTTTAGCTTTACTAAGCGAGTATACTTCTGTTAAGTTTTCTAGATGGCTATCCCCAAACATGACCTGTAACCAAGATTATCAAGGGAACACCTCCTACTTTACCTATAACCCCCCCGAAGGCACCTTTAAACCCAAAAGGTGTGCAAATACTCAAACGAACCCCCAGGGGGAGTGAAGGCAGTTTTCTCACGGGATGCTTCATTAAAGGGAAACTGGTAAACCCTCAGGGGGATCTAAAGATGTAAAAAATTTACTTTTTCCCCTTTGCGCAAAAACTAAGTCAATATTTTGGGAAGGGATAGTATATTTTGATTTGTTCATTTAATCGTAAAAAAAAGAAAAGTTTATGGATCCATCTTTCTTTTCACAGGAAATAAAGGATGGTTATGGGAGATTACGGGTCTTAGGACTCCTTTTTTTTACAAAATCTCCAATTTTTTTTACGGATCGATATGGTATTTTAGGGGTATGGGTAGGGCCTGGTGTTACGAACCTTCTTGTTTAAATTTTATGAAAAAAAGTGTGGAAATAGTAAGTGGTTTTATCTTTAAAGAGAAAACATTTGGAATTTATATATTAAATCCCCTTAGTTTTATTTCCTTACCCATTGGAATGTTTTTTCCACTTCTTTTAAAATTTTTCTAATTCTGGTAGTACGTCAGCCAACCTTTTTCTTTTAAACGGCACTATCGTATTTTTATTTTTCTGTGAAGACAAAGGTGAGGGTACCTCCTTTCTCTTTTGATAATCCAAAAGGGGTCTTTCTGATATTCACATATGGGGGACTTACCCCCTTTTTTCGGTGGGGAAAGTATAATTTCGAGAAAAATATAGAGCTCTGCATTTTCCCCAAGGGCTTAAAAAGATAGGTTTTCCCCCCTTGAAAATTCCGTCCTAATTATTTCCTGCTTGGTGCATAAGAATTTGGGCACATCACGTCTTGAAAATACATTCGATGCATTTTTAATTTTTTCTTTTTCCCGTTTAGTTGCGTACGACAATAGTCTGTCTTGTAATTTTGGGGTTTAGTTTGGGAGGATCTTTCCCCGGGAGGAAGATCAAACCCCAAAATAATTTTTTTACTTTTTTTTTTCCGACTGGAGGGGGGACTCTTGGGAGGTTCACTCGCTATGGGGGTTTCCCTTTCCATCAATAGTTACTGTCCAGGGGGTAATGAAAGTTAATTTGTGAGCCCGAGCAAATCAACCCAATAATGCATTATTTCCCCAAATAAATTTGAACTATAAATGAACATCACTGTAAAAAGCCAAAAAGGATTGCAAAGTAACTCACCCCCTATGGTAAAGGGTTACCCCCACTTTGTATTTTAGCACAGAAGGTTTTATTTCCAAGCTAGCCCCATTTTTTAATTTTTTTCGTGACATGACTGATACTCTGGCCCCGATTTAAATTCCGGATACCCCAAAAACTATCTCCTTGGGGTTTACAGCTGAAACAAAATGAATCACCCCTACAGGGTTTAAGTCCCCCCAACACGTCAATCCCTTTCCGTAACTTTCCTCTCTTCCCTTGGGTTGTAGTTATCACCCTTTGGGGAATACCTTTCGGGGAATAGACCTTCCTCCACACTTAAAAAAAAAGTCACTCTTGTGCCCTGAGGCCTTAAGTATACTACTTCTAAGGATTTAATGCAGAGTTTTTGATCCAGTAGCGAGGGAAAGTTCTTCCCCTTTTCCCCCCTTTTCAAATGTCTAGGTTTTGGGGATTTTTAAAAAAAATTTTTTGGCTCATGGTTGGTATCGCATCCCCCCAGGACAAACAACTCCCTGCTTCACGCCCCCTTACGAGAACTATTTTCCCTTTTTTATTTTCCTTTTTTCTGTCGGCCCCCTCCCCCATCCTAATTTGTACGGGGGCCGTTTTTGGACGTGGGGGGGTTGGTTTTTCTGGGGGTTCCCCCTTTTCCTTGCTTTCCGGCAAAAAATCGAGCGGAGGGTATCTTTTCCCGCTCGCGTATCGCCTGAGCATCAAGTGAGATTTAGGGGGGATGTCAGCCCAAAAGTTAAGGCCTTTTTATAGTTATTGGGTCTCTTTATCTGAAAAAGTAATTCTTTTAAACCCTCTTTTGGGATTTCCTTCAAAATGATTTACAATAGCTAAAGTATAAGTTGCTCGTTTTGGGTTAATGATCAAGTTGGGCTGTAATGTAAGGAGAGTATCAGAAAGGACCCTAGGGGTTTTTCCTGCTTACCCGTGCCATTTGTATCTGATCTAACTCTCGGCTGAAAAAAATCTTAGGAAAAAATTCCCCTTTGTATACTTAAATTTATTTTGCACTCCCGAAAATTTTTGAGTAAACGTCCAGCATCGCTGTTCCCCAAAAAAAATATTTTCCTTTATAGGCAATTTTGCCCCATCAGCCAATTTATTGCTTGGGCCTGTTAATTCATGAAAGAATCATCAATGCCCCCAAAAACAAGGCCAGTGTAGTAGATGGGGTGCTGTACAATACACCCCAAAAAAAACCTATATTATATGATTTGTTTTGGTTTCAATCAGATGAGGGGCAGTGTTGAGTGAGCAAAATTTAGACTATTAGGAATTTCCCCTCCCCCTAATGCCTCACCACCCTTTTTACATTTACTTACTCACGGACTCCGTTTTTCCCCGGGGGGTACCCCCGCTGTTTTCCTCCGGTGGGCCATGGCCCTCCGTAGAAGGGGGAAAGGGGGGAGGGGGGAAATGTGTGTTCGTGAGGCTGCCGGGAAACAGAAGGGTAAGTGCCAAATTCAAGGTCGGCCCAAGGGGCCCGGGGAAAAAATATTATTTTTATTTCCCCAACTGGGATTGTATTCGACCTTTCGCTGCCACCCAAAAGTTTTTTGCCCTTTTTCATCAAATAATTATTTTTCCTCAAAATCTGATATAATTTAATAGTTCATACTAGTCAATTTCCTCCAGATCTACTCTTTTAATTGTATTAAATTTTTTTAGACAAATGTAAAGGAAAGTTTTACAAAATTTTTAGAGAATCTACAACTAATTTTTTAAATGTAAAGTATATTAAAATAAAATGAAAGTCAATACAAAAATTTTATGTCAAAAAAAAATCTGGTTCATTATAAATTCAATAAAAATTATACCAAATTTAAAAATCCTCTTTTTTAAATTTAAAAAAAATTTCACTTTACCTAATTTTTAAATACAAATAATAATATAAATTTAAGCAAGTTTATAATTTAACAATGCAATGCTTTAAAATAGATGTAGGGAGTAATAAAAAAAATTCCTTTTTACATACAATGATTTAAAATATAAAAAATATTTGTAAACAAATTGAATACAGAAAATAGGAGAATATTTAGGCAAAAGAATTTTTATCCCCAAACAATTTAAAATACTAAGTTAAGTTTTTAACAATTTCTAACTTAAAATCAAAATTATTCCCCGTAAAAAGTAAATGAGTAGGACATAAAATGTCTTTTGCTAAAACAGGAATCAAAACTGAATTAATATTGCTAAGCCAAATTAACTCAAGCAAACTTTTTCTAGGAAATACTTAATGATTAATACAAAAACATAAACTTTTTCTTACGCTCTACCCGGGAAAAAAAAATCACATCATGTAAGTCAACTTCCGAGAGCGAGATTTGTAAAAATAAATCATTAATTCCCTTTCTTCTATGCTAAATTAATATACAGTACATTTGAATTTAAAACTATTGTCTTCAATTATATCATTCTTTAAACTTGACAATCAAATCATAATTATTTTCCCTTAATTGATTTTTTTATTATAAAAAGAACTTAGTCAAATACAATTCTTGGTCCTTTTTATGTCATAATCAATCAAGAAATATTTTTAACTACTTTAAAACACATTTTCCCCTAGCAATTCCCCTCCACCAGTTCCCCCTTAAAAGAAAAACCCTTAAAATGCTTTAATAGGGGTTACCCAAAAACCACAAAAGGGCAGGCTGCAAGGGACAGAGGACTTCGAAGCCAAACTCCAAACTCCTACTCCTTCGTTGGTCTGTCCGACGTCTTTATTCCCATATGGGAGCCCTTCCTGTCACACCTTTGCAGTATCGAATATAATTATAATTCTCTTCATTATTTTAAAACTATTGCGTAGGACTTTTCCCATGTCCAGAATTTTTAAAACTTATTTTTCACTTTTAATTTTTTTTTCTGCCTTTCCGGGTTTTTTTTGAACCCCACTTGATATTTTGTACATCTAGGATGCCTCCAACTAGTTGTTTTTTATCGTGGCTTCTAGAAACTTTATTAGTCATGGCGTAAAAACGCGTCAGTTTGACGTATGGGGCATTTCCGTTTCCATCTTTTCATCTGACCCTTTTTTGGATTTCGCCCTATCTTCGCGGTATTGTTTATTTTGAGTTTCGACGGAGGGAGTCGCTCTGCCCCTGTGTTTACGAGTCATGTTATCTTTTTCCACGACAACACGCACGATACAGCTATAACAGGGCAAACAAAGTTTATCAGGTCACAAAGGCACACACGGGTCTTTGCAGGAGAGCACCCCAAATGCCTCTTGGTTGTTCCCCGCTCCCCGCTCACAGCCCGCCCCGTCATTTTGCCCCGGTCCCTTTATGTTAACCGTTTGCACAGAACAAAGACCCACGGGTAGCAACCCCCCCAAATCAAGCAGAGACCCCTCGTCGAATACCTAAACTGAAACAAAAATACAGAAAATTACTAAAATTACCTCGGGAACAAGCAAAATTCTTTCAAACAAAAGTAACCGTAAATTTTAAAAAAGTTCTAAAACACAAAAATCTTTTATCAGCGCGGCTTCTTCGCTCTCGCGGGGCATCTGGGGAGGTGTGGGCGGCGGTAGATTGGCAGTGGTAATAGAGGGGTATTCCTGCCCCAAGACCTGGTCATGGTCACCATGACGGGCGTTGCACGTCTCCCGTCCCAAAAGCTCGTCCTATCTCGGTCAGCGTCTGCCCCCTCCTATCGCCGTACTGGGGCTAACGTATCTTTTTTTACCATGGCCCAGGATAGCTCCTGGCCCCCTGGTAACGCCCCAGCCGGTCGTGGACAACAGACGGTGTTTTGCCCTCTGCGAATTCGATAGGTGACATCAGAGAGGGCCGCTACCACCGTGTATGGCCCCTCCCAGGGGCTCTGTAGCTTCGGCGAGAGCCTCGCTTCCGACGCGGATTATGCAGCCACACTCTGTCACCTATGTTGTACCTCACTTCCCTCATGCGCCGGTCATAGGTCTCCTTCATGGCATGGCCGGCTACCTTGAGCTTGTCACGCACTCGTCGGGTGCACCTCCGCCAGGTTCTCCTGCAGTGCCACTGCATAGCTGGATGTGACAATTGGCAAGTTCACGTCGGGTGGCTGCCCTGTGGCCAAATCCACTGGTAGCCTGAGCTCACGGCCAAACATGAGTCGGGCAGGTGTGAAGCCTGTTACCTCGTGCACAGCAGACCGGTAGGCCATGAGCATGGCGGGTAGCTGACATCCCACTCCTGACACCATTTGTTACGCCAGCCGCCTTGTCTCTCTGCCACCAACACAGGCAGGCTAGGCAGACGGCGTGCTATCCACAGGGTCGTGAACACTGAACACTCCAAGAGGCACCGAGCACCACAGTGTCCCAGAACACCACGAAGGGAAGTGCCAAGTGGCGAGGCAGGGCACGAAATAAACACAAAATGACAGTCTTTCCTTTAATTACACCAGTTATTTACCCTACACTTTTCTATAGGATCAATACAGGGGGACACTAGCATGTCACACTGCACGATACAGCTTATAACAGGGCAACACAAAGTTTATCAGGTCACAAAGGCACACACGAGGTCTTCACAGGAGCAGCACCCAACTGCGTCTCTTGGCTTTTTTCCTCCGCTCCTCCGCTCACAGCCAGCTGCGTCATGTTTGCCCAGGTCCCTTCATGTTAACACATGTTTCGCACAGAGACAAAGACCCACTGGCGTAGCAATATTAATTATTATTATTATTATTATTATTATTATTATTAATATTATTATTTTTATTATATCATTGTTATTATCATCATCAATTATAGTTATTATTATTACTATTGTTATTGTTATCTTATTATTATTATCATCATCATTATAATAATAATAATAATAATAATTATTATTATTATTATTATTATCATTATCATTATTATTATTAATATCATCATTATCATTGTCATTATCATTGTCATGATCAGTATCAGTATATATATTTTTTATTATATTATATTATATTATATTATTATACCATCATTATTATTGTCATTATTATCATTCTTCTTCTTCATTGCTATCCTATTATTATTATTACTCTCATTATCATCTTTATTATTATTATTATTATTATTATTATATATTATTATTATTATTATTATTGTTGTTGTTGTTGTTGTTGTTGTTATTATAATTATGATTATAATATTAATAATAATTATTTACACTCAATAATTTTTTAACTGATTTTAGACAATTTTGATGCGTTGAATCCAAAAATAACATTGATTTTGCTCAATCAGGTCAAATTTGTGTTCTATTGCCAAATATTGTTTTTTACGGTTGCTGTTCATACATAAGGTATTACGATATAATTTTCAAGTTGCGACCGCACATTTTTTGCTAGCAGACATTTTTTCCTTATTCAGATGAATGATATGGATTCGTCCAGAAGGTTTTGCAGAAATAAGCCGGATTTTATTCTGCACATCTCGGCGAATACACCGTTTTTCCCTTTAAACAGGAAACCAGTCACAAGTTTCTTTAAAGCGTGCTTATCATGCTTATTTTGGCATGAAAACTTGGTGATTAGGACAAAGCTTGGGCGCCCACATGGTTTGCAAGAAATGCACCGAGTGTTTACGTCGCTGGACCCATGGAATTGAAGGACGGGCTGAATTTTGGGGAAATTCCTATGGTTTGGAGAGAGCCGAAAAACCATGTCAGTGACTGTTACTCTGCGCTATTAATTTGACTGGGATCAACAGAAAGAACAGAGCAGCCTCAAGTATCCTGATCTGTGAATCAGCACGTCGTCTGTACCTCATTGTGATAAGTTCCAGTACCTGTCACAGCAGAACTTCCTGAGTTAAATGACGAAGAATTCTCCAGTATTGAAGACAATGAAGAAGTAGTTCCTAGCGATGATGCCGATGACGCTTCGCATCCCTTTTCCCAGAAGGAGCTAAATGATCTTGTCCGTGACCTCAACTTGCCAAAGTCATCCCCCAAATTGTTGGCATCAAGACTGAAAGAAAAAACCTTCTTTCTGACCGTGCTCGCATCACTTTCTACCGCAACAGACATAAAAAATAACCCTTTGTTTTTTCTCTGAAGAGAAAAAAAAAATTGGTGTGCTGTACAGAGTTTCACAGCTTTTGCACAAACTTGGATTTGCCACAGTACCAATGGGAGAATTTGGGGTGTTTTTTGACAGCAGCAAAGAGATTTGCCCGAAAGCCGTTCTTTGGGGCACAACGGCAACCAGTTTGTTCCTCATACCGCTGGCTCACTCCGACTACACTGAAGGAGAAGAATGAAGCGGTGAAGTATCTGCGGAGAAAATTAGTTTATTGTCAGCTGAGTGGATGATCTGTGTGACCTGATGATGGTGAACTTTTTGTTGGGATCAGCAGTCCGGTTTCACCAAGTACCGTGCTTTCTGTGCCAATTGGGATTAGTAGGGACCGAGCTTCATTAATTACACGAAAAAGGAGTGGTCTTGCGGAGGAATTGGGAGCCCTAGCAATCAAAGAACGTCCATCAACGCCCCTCTTGGTGGACAGGACGGATACTCCTTCCCACCCCTGCACATTAAGCTTGGCTTTGATGAAGCAGTTCACCAAAGCTCTGGCAAGGATGGTGTCTGCTTCAGCTCACCTGTGCCATGCTTTTTCCCGGATAGCCATGGACAATTGACACTGGCATCTTTGACGGACCTCAACTAACGTCAGCTCATCAGATGATCCAGAGTTTGAAAACTCAAATGAATAAAGTCGAACTGGAAGCGTGGAAGCAATTGTGTTTCGGTCGTAAAGAACTTACCTTTGGCAACAAGGGCCAGTAACTAATGAAGAACTCCGTCCCAGGCAAATGCTGACCTGCCTTCAAAAAACCTGGGATGGGCAACATGAGCATTAAAATGCGCTACCTATTCCTCACACTATGTATCGGTTTTCCCTGAGCAATCTGGGAATCAAAATGGCGACGAGCAGGGGGGAGAGTTTCATCATAGACATGAAGGAGATGGAGCTCAGGTATCAGGGACGGTGGGATGCAGGTCCATGATTGCCGATTACCTGTTGGACCTTTGAAAGAGAGACATCCCTGCCGCCTGCGACATTCCGAGGAGCTCAAGAAACGACGTGAAGGTCAGGCACTGAATGATCATGAAAGAACCAAACAATCTAGTTTCCATTTCATCGTCTTTATTAGTGTCCCTCATCACTGATAAATTTCTGAATCGATTGTTCAGCATTGATCGTAGATATTGTAATAAGTGGTACCAATGTAATGCAATGCTGATGTCAATAACGAGATACCAATCATGTTTGAAACATGTCCGATATTTAATTGGGTGAGTAAAAAAAAAAAGTATATATATCGAAGGTATAAGTTAAACACACATAAAACAAAAATGCGCTCTAAATGTTATTCCACTTCGTACAAAAACATTTTTTACCTATATTCACTTAGTTTGAAAAACTTGAACCTTGGATCGGGGAAAATAGATGGCATTGTTTTTGGATTCAAGCGATGCAGATTTGCTCTAAACAATTCAGTTGAAAAATCTAAGACAACTTACAAAAAATATTTTTTTGTAATCCAGTGTTATTATTGTCATTATTATTGGGGTTTTATTAATTATTAGTATCATGATTTTTTTAATCGTTTATCAGTATTATGAGATTATTATTATTATATTATATATTATTATTATTATTATTACTATTATTATTATTAGGTTATTATTATTATGATTATAATTATTATTGCCTATTTTATTATTATTGTTTGTTAGTATTATCATTATTAGTGTTTATTATTATTATCCATGATTCATTTTATTATTAATCTTATACTTCATTATCATTTCATTTATCATTATCTTTCTTCTATTTTATTATTACTTAATTATTATTGTAGTCAAATAGTAGTAGTGTATACCATTTACCATTACTTTATTAGTATCATTACACCTGTTTGTTTATTTTTGTCAATTATCGATATCGTTAGGATCCCTTATTATTATTATTATTATTATTATTTTCGATTAGTAATATTTGATATTGGGATTAATATTTTACTATCATTATTGCTATTAATACTATTACGCTCCTCATTTTTTATTATTTATCATCAATCCTCATATCATCCATCAATCCTTCATCATGCTGATGATGAGAGGGATGATGAATGATGATGATGATGATGATTGATGATGAGATGATGATGATGAAGATGATGAGGGGATTAGATGTGATGATGATGATCATCATCATCATCATCATCATCATCATCACACATCCATCATCATTGATCATCATCATCCATTTATCTCAATCACCTCCTCATCAATCATCATTATCAAATACTATATATATCATTATTACTATTATTAATATGATTATTATTGTTGTTTGTTGTTATTATTTTTTTATTATTAAATTATTGTTATTATTATTATTGTTAGTTAATTTTCTTATCATTCTCATTTTTATTTTTTTTTGTTGTTATTATTAATTTACCATTATTATTATAATTAATTATATTGAAAAAGTCATAATATAGAATGATAATAATTTAAATAATATAGTGATATCATAATAATCATTATCATTATCTTCAACTTATTCTGGCGAATTTCATCTTTATTTATATTTATTTTATATTACCATTATTTTTGTTTTTATTCTTTGTTATATTATTGTTCTTATTATTATTTTTCATTATGAATTACTATTATTAATTATTATCATTATTCTCGTCCATCATCATTATCTTAATAGCTTGACAGGATGATAATTATCACTATCATCATCTCAGCAGCATTATTTGTTAGATTTGGGTCATTGCTTTTATCCATTTAATTTTTATTATTGTTTTACTAAGCTTGATGTAATATAATTTTTGCGTTTTTGTTTGGGGGGCGGGGAGTCTCCAAACTGGGCTAAACCCGTCGTCATGTTCTCGACGTCGCGGTTATCCTGGTTGCAAGTAACCTTCTACACTACTTCTCTCCTAGACTCCCTCACCTCCCCGTTGTACAGCCTGCCCTACATTTTCGTTCCGTCGCCACCTCTCACCCTCTCAATTGCAATCAGCTTATCCTTTAAGCCAGGTTAACACTTCCCATAGTTAACCTGTGGCCCCATGCCAGTCCCCCCTCTAACCTCGAAGGCGGGTACTATGCTGTTTTCCTTTTTCCTCCTGCATTAACATTAATTTTGGAGAGACAAGGTGCATTTTCATCCACTAAGTGGTCCCCCTGTCTCTACAATAAATAGCTTATCCCTGGGCGCACGAACAACAACGCCCTCTTCTGCAACAGCGTACACAGTGGCCATCAGATGAGATTGGTCACGGCCTGTGCGAATACCAAAGCCCGCCAGACCCGGTGGAATTATCCTTAATTAGCCTGACATCCTAATTTCAAATTGAACGACAGTTTTTTTTCCTACTACTGACAGCACCTCGCTTTTCTCCGTTAGGGCCGCCACGCCTTCACATCCTGACGCCTACCTTCCCTCCGTTTCCTTCATCAACCTTTCCTACTTGTTTCGGTGTCACCGGCCGGTTGCCCGTCTCCTCTCTCGTTACCACACAGCACACCCACACACAACACACACACACACACACCACACACACACACACACATTATCTATATTATATAATATATAGATATTATATAGTAATATATTATATATGTGGTTGTGTGTGTGTGTGTGTGTTGTGTGTGTGGTTGGTGGTGTGTGTGGTGTATATATATAATATATATATATAGTATATATATATATATAGTATTAATATATATATAACTATATACATATACGTGCATATGTATAAATAATATACACATACATTATAAACCAAACCACACACCACACACCCCCACAGACACACACACACACACACACACACACACACAAACACACATACACCCGCACACACAAATACACACACACATTATAGTTGAAGTAAACAATATCCAACAGCAATAAGATCCTAAAATTATGCAGTTGACATTAAGAAAAACTTGGATAAAACGAAAGTAATTTTCAGTTTCCTCTTGACAGAATCTCTCTGAAGAACAAAAAAGATATATTGTCTCATAGACTTCATTTTTCTGTATGCCTGCATCTAAGGGTAAAATTTTTTCACAGTTTTTACCTGAATTTTGAAAGCTATGCGTAAACAACAAAACAAACAGCAAACAAAAAACTGTAAATATTCTACAAAAACAACTTAAACAAAGTTACATCAATATAACAACACAGACACCACCTGTTAAGAATTCTTCACGATCAAGTGAAACCAAACAAGGATTCTGATGCCCTCCTGTCCACTTCTACAGTCTTTTTAACAACATGACAGCAGTACATATTATACCAAACCCGGCAAAGGTCGTAATTTTAACAAATGCCAACTATCACACAAATTTCCTCAATATTTTCCAGTGGACCGCACAAAATTTTAAAGAATCATTGCTGAAAATTTCCACCCACTTTTACTTAAAGACTACATCGTACCAACAAAAAAAAAAAACAAAAAAAGAAAAAAAAAAAAAAGAAAAACATATACAACTTCCTGTCAACTAAGACCCATTATCTTCTTCTATTTGCAACCTTCAACTTCAATGTCCTTGTCCTCCATTCTCTTTCCTTTTAACTACCAATCATAATACTATAGAAAATTCCTCACCTTTTGAATAATGAAATTACATTCCTTAACTTTAACCACCATTCCCAGTGTGGAAAATTTTTCGATGTATAGTCACTCTTTAGTAATGTCCCCTTTCATGAAACCACAGAAAATATAGTACAATTCCCACCTCCCGCTTACCAAAATTGGCCCTTAACAAAAGAAAACTTCAAAAAATCGATGGGGCTTGCCACCCCATCATTCAGTGTTCAGTTTCTGATGATTTGTCTTTATCCCAACAGCACGGGGTAGCTATGGGGCTCCCCTACTGGACACTTTCCTACGGCCAATGTATTTCTGTTCCACCATGGAAATAATGGCTTGAAACATTAAATTCCGCCGAATTTCCAAGCCTAACCCTACCGAGATACATGATGGATACGCTCGTTATTTTCGCACATACATCACACGTAAATCATTTCTGATTATCTAACGTCCAGACATCCAATGTATCATTCCCTCGCACGGACAACCCAACCAACAACCACCACCTTCTTTGGATAAACGTCCCTCTTTCACAACATTTCATAACGTAAACCGACCTTCACTAACCTCGTCCCCATTTGCATAGCTAACTCCCTACAATAAACAAAATAATTGCATAAAGACTAACCATAAGCCTTATAATCGGTGGTGAACAATTTGGGTCTTTTCTTTTCATGAAATTTAATTTTTCCTCAAAACATTCTTTGCAACAAAATTAATACCTTTACATATTTTTGATAAAAAAAAAATTCTGTCCTAATATATTTTTCACATAAACTTACTGTAACTACTGTTTAAGGAGGGATCACAGATTTTAAAACCAACAATACATTTGGTAAATTGGAGTTTTGAAATTAAATTATTAAAAATCCTCTCTCTCTCCTTGCCATGATAATTATCCCCAAATTAAGTTTCCCACCTTTGGCTTTAGCAATATAACCCCTAATTAATAACTTTCAAACATGTGGGAATTGCCATCTGATCTATGTTCTCCTGTAATATATGTTATTTACCTGTCCTATCGGCCAAGCATTGGTCGTGGGTCACACATTACGATGGTTACAGCACCGCATATGTCAGAACATAAGGCATGTTATTTTCGAACTGGATCTCTCCGCAGGAGGGACCATCTTTCGCGGCCATAAAAGAGCCCTCACCTCCACCACACGCCTTTTTCCAGCCATACTGTCCGTCTCATCATTCCTCCCACCGAAAATTCCTGTTTATGCAATAAAATGTGTCCGGAGCTGAATACCCCTCCGCGGAACCACATTTTTCAGCCTACACACCCTTTCCTTAATGGTCAGTTTATTGCCATTCCCTCGGCTCTATTTTTATTACCTTTTTTTGCCTCGTTTATTGTTCATTTATATACATCTGTATTATATTCTTGTTTGTTGTATTATTTTTTTTTACGTACATTAATTTGACTTTTATACTATAGTAACTAACTATAAACCAATCAGAAAAATGTTTTTCTAATTTTTAACTGCGTTTTTTGCCCTCTTTGGTTAAAATTAATTATTGCATTTGATGAGGGCGATTTTCTGATTGCCTTCAAATTTTTTGAATGTTTTAAATTGGAGTTTTTTTAAAGGGCCGTCTTAGCCCACCTCTTGGGTTCTTCGCCTAAAGCGTAAAGGGTTTAAATTTTATTTTAAAATATATATATATATAAAATATAAAATTATTTTAAAAATATATAATATATATATATAATATTAAAATATATATATAATTTTTTAAAAACAAAAAAAAAAAAATTTTTAATATATATATATATAAAATAAATATATATAGAAATTATAAAATATATATAAAACACACACACCCACACACACACACACCCCCAACACACCAAACACACACCACCACACAAAACACACACACACACACACCAACACAAAACGTATATACATACTACATAAATATGCCCTACATATACATCCCAAAAAAAAAATTTTGTCCACTTAAAAAAATGTTTTTAAAATGATACAAGTGGGGGGGGACCCCTGCTGTGATTTGCAAACCCCTCTTCATCAAATGATTATCTTACAAAAAAACCCCCACGGGGGAAAAATGCTCTTTTTCCTCAGCATGTTTAAGAAGGGGCAACCTAAATTTTAAGGGGGATGAGAGATTTTTGAAGGATGCCCCAAACCGGGGAATGATATGATCGTGGCAGATGACAAATCACTTTGCACTACATAAAAAAGGGGTTCTGCTATAGGGAAACCCCTTTAAACCCTTCTTTCACCTTGACCTTTTTTCAGGGGAAAATTTTCCCGACTTTTTTTATTTTCGATGAGAAAATTTTTTTGGGCGTTTTTGTAACCGGGAAACAAAGACTTGGGCCCACCACTTTCAACCGGGAAACCCCAAACTTTTTTCCGGGGGATCATTAAAAATTTTTGGGCATACAGTGAAAATCGCAGCACATCCAAAAAAAGATAGATGCCCTAAACACCAGAAAAGCACCCAAAAACCAACCCCTAACAATGCTTTTATAGGGAACACACCCTGCAGCAGATCGAGGGGCATCATATTTTTAGTGAAACGGGCTGGGGCCCAAACAGGCCCCCGGGATCAGGGGAACACTGGGGTTGTTTTTGCCCAAACTTGCGCATTTTTCCCCATCGGTAAAGTTCGGGCCCGGGCCCGGTTTGGCGAACCGCCCTCCCGTAAATAAACCCGCGCAGCTTATGGGAAACCTGACTCGAGAGTATCCCTGGGCGGCTGGCATATTTTAACCCGCCGAGGTCCAAAAAAAAACTCACTCCCCCTTCACGCTGGGCCCTCTAAACCCCAAACCCACTACTGTACCCTCTAAAATAAAGATTAATTTGCCCTTCTTGTGCTTTTTTACCCTAAAACCACACTGGTGCCCCCGGGGGAGTTAAGAGCCCAGTTAGCCCTGAGTGGGCCCGCCCCCTTTTAAGCCTTTTTGCCCCCCCTTTCCCATTGCTTCCTTCCTAAATGGTTTCTGCAGGGGGGAACCCGGATTTCCCCTCCTACGCCTTTCCCCCCTTTAAACGACCCCCCCAAATATCGGATACGGGTTTCCCCCAAACCCTTTTCGCCTAAACCCCCTCCTCTCCGTCAGGGGACCTATTAAA
The DNA here is from genome assembly GCF_015228065.2 of Penaeus monodon. Classification (NCBI taxonomy): domain Eukaryota; kingdom Metazoa; phylum Arthropoda; class Malacostraca; order Decapoda; family Penaeidae; genus Penaeus; species Penaeus monodon. The sequence continues at coordinate 15,211 of NW_023640647.1, read as the reverse complement.
AACCCCCCAAAAGTACAAAACTAGGGAACTCCTCAAAAAAAATTTAAAATCCTGCGGGAGAGCCGCCCCTTTCCCCACAAAACCCCCCCCCCCGCTGCGCGCTCTCTTCAGGGCCTTCGTCCGCCTGACACCCTACTCCCTGGGAAATACCCCGGCACATACAACGACTCTCCCCCGTGCCAACACTCATCTGCCTCCCGACCTTTTTCCGCTCGCTGTTCTTCAGCGTCTACCACAAAGTTAAAAACCGTTTCAAACCTAGCGTCTTGCCCCTTTTTTGGGAAAATCCCCAAACCCCAAAAGGGCCGGACGAATCATACCCATCCGGCCCTCCCCCGCAAAAATTTCAGCTGTAGCCGCTCCGCCACCTCTAATTTTGGGAAAGCCCTCGGAAAACGGTTGCCAAATCACAACTCCGTTCGAAAACCTTTCGGGCCCCCAACCTTCACCACGTCCCAGATCCCGCCATCCAGTCCTGCTCACCCCGGTTAAAAACCGCGATCGGGGACGAGCCCGGGGCCGCCCCAGTACCGTCAAAACCTCCACCCCCCCCCGGGGGCCCCCCGACCCCAGGTAGCCCCTTTTTTCTACCATTCCCGATTTGGCAGCGGGGCCCGCGTCGGTGCAAAACCCCCCTTGCTCGGGGCCCGGGGGAAAACCCGGACCCCCGGGGGAACTAGAAAGGGGCCGACCCTCCCCGGCCCCCAGACGGCCGCCTACTCAGGGCCCGGGCGACAACAATTCACCCCCCTGCGGTTTTTTGGGTTTGACACAGGAGGGGAAGTCAGCCCTCATTCCCCCAACCCTTCCCAAAAACAGGCAATCGCCTGCTTCTCCGCACTTTTGGAGGCTCCCAAACTGTTCCCCCCATAAACGTATACGGTGAGCCTCATTGACCCCCCTTTTTCAGCGGCGCTCCGAAACTCGAACTGAACATGGGTTTTCCTTTTTTGCCGACGTAAAAACAGCCGATCCTCGGAGCTTTTTTTTCCCTGGCCCCACCACGGTTCACGTGGCCCTTTTTGGGCGGGAGTTTTTTGTGCACCATGGGGGACTGGGAAACCTACCCCTCTGGGCCCCTGGTCGTTTTTCCCCCGGGATATACACTGTACTCCCCAAAACCAGTGCCCTTACGAGCATTGCTGCGCGATTTTTCCCACCCTTTGCCCAAAGCCCATAAAACGGGGAAAACGACCCCAAACCACACACCGTCAAGCCCCTAAAAATCGTCACACGGGAAACCCCCGGTTTTTTTCCACTGAAAGGCCACTCGACCAGATCGTTTCCCCCCCTCGAAAAGGCAGAGTTCGAGCACTGCGAGAGCTCGGCATCAAAACCCCCCTTCCGCAGCCAGTGGTCTCCCCGCACCTTGTTCGTAAGAAAGGGCGGAGACTAACGTCCCTTGGGGATTATCGTCCCCAATAAAGCCACCGCACCGGAACCCCTTTTCCCCCCCTTTCCCGCACCTCCACTCCCACCAAAGGGGGCTCTCGGGATCACTTTTTTTCAAAAAACGACCCTCAAGGTACCCCAATCCCCTCGGGCCCAGGAGGAAAATCCCCGGGAAAAACGCTGTGACCACGGGCCCCCCCGGGCCCGTACAATTCCTTCGAATGGCCCCTTCGGACTCCGCAAAGCCGCCCGACCTTCCAGCGCTTCAAAAGGGGATGTCCCCCCCGCGGCCCACAGGGTTTCTTCGTCTACTCGACGATATACCATCGCCAGCGCAAAAGTTTAGGAACACCAGCAGCAACCTCCGGGCCCCCCTTTGACCGCTTGCAGGGAGCCCGGGGGTCTTCATCAACCCTGGTAAAGTCTTTTTTGGGGTCTCCTCTCTCACCTTCCAGGGCCACGATTACCGCCGACGGTATTAAACCCCCAACCCCCTCAGGAGAAGGGCAGAGTATCAGGCAGTTCCCTAAACCAACAATGAAAACAGCTTCGGAAGTACCCGGCAAAGATTTAAATTCTTTAGGAGGTTTTATCCCCGAAAAATGTGCACTTCCCTTTTGGCACCTCTGCAAAGTCTCCTCCCCTCCATCCCGGGCCCGGAAAGCGGCAGAGGGCTTTTTCTTTGGGCCTCTGAGGCGATCGAAAACCTTTGAAGGGTAGCAAGGCGCCCCTTACCTCGGGGGACCCTCCTTTAACCCCCCGCAGCAGGGGGCAAGGGTTTAATATGCCGTCGCGCCTCGGACCCGCCATGGGGGGAGTTTTGCAACAAGATTCAGGGAACGGTTGGAAAACCCCCGGCCTTCTTTTCAAAGGACTCCCCAGGGCCCCAACAAAATAGGTACATTTTCTTTTTGGCAAGGAACTCCTTGCGGGTACACGGCCTCAAACACTTCCGGACATATGTCCCAAGGGGGAAAGGGCTTCCCCATCTTGACGGGCCCCAAACCCCTCACCTTCGCCCTCACAACAGGGTCGCCGTTTTCCCCCGTGAAGAAAAGGCACCTGGATTTCGTTGCCCAGTTACCACTGACATACAAAACATCCGGGGCAAACCCAAAAAACCCGGCTGGGAACGCCCCTTTCCCGGGTCTTTGATATCCCGGTTTAAATGCGAGCAGCACCCGTCGACTCCAGCTGGTTTTGCAGGGAAACCAACAGGACCCTTCCTCCCCAGGCTCCCCCGACGGAGACACCTCCCCTTTAACTAGAGCAGGTGCAGCTTTAGGGCTCCCCGGCCACCCTCCCCCTCGACATCTCGCTGGGCAAGGGCCCCTCCTTTCATCCCTCCGGGCCTAATCTCCGCCGACAGTTTTTCGAAGCTTTTCCCCCCTCATAGGGGGGTCCCCCGCAAAAACAGGACCTTCATCCGCAAAGTCGTCTGGCCAGGCATCAAAAGAGACGTCCGGGGGGTGTCCCCACCTGCCCCTCGAAGTCCCAAAAACAGTAAGGTTCCCGACCACTAATTTTTTCCCCCCAAAAAGGGGGTTTCCTTGTACCGACGGCCCCTTCGACCCTGTACAAACCCTTTACGTAGTTTGGTCCCCTACCAGCAACCAAGGTTACGCTACGTCCTGACGATGATTACCGGTTTTTTCCAGGTTTCCTGAGGCCACACCTATCCAGGAAAACAACTGCCGCCACCATTGCCCCAAAACCTTTCTCAGCACCTTTGGGTACTCGCTACGGGACCCAGCGACGGGCACGGGCCGACAGAGGTCCCCGTTCGAATCCCCAGCTCTGGAGGCCGCTGATGATCCTTCTCGGCTCGAAAGCGCTCCGGACCACAGCTACCCCCCCAGCGCCAAAAAGGGATGGGTGGAGGGGCCTACCCGCCCCTTGAAAGGAAGGGCCCTAACGGCTTTTTTTTCTTTCCCGGCCCCACACTGGGTTTGGCCCTTTTTTACCCTTGGCCTCCTACACATACGGGGCCTCTTTCAAGCAGGGTCCCTTTGGTGCACCCGCAGCAGAGATGGTCTACGGAAACCCCCCTACCCCTCCTGTGCTTTCTATTCACTTTCCCTAATCAGGACCCGAGAAACTTCGGCAAGCCCCTTTTTGCGAAACCGGGGGGAAAGGCCCCCGGGCCCCCTCTCGGGCCCTTTCGTAGACCATCACGGCAACGAGACATCTACTTGCCCCGGGGACCTCCAAGACTGCTTTACATGTCCCTTTAAAAAGACAACCCCCCCAAACCCCCCCCTCTTTCTCACCCTATTTGGGGGCCCTTTCCCCGGGCATCAAACGGGGCAGTAAAAAACCCTTCCCCCATCCCGGGGGACCACGAGGGACGAACCCCTAAACATCGCCCCTGCAAAGCCCGCGCTCTCCCCGGAGCAATGCACGATTTGGAAGGGTTCGTTTTGGGGGACCGCTCACTGGAAGGGGGGTGGCTGTTTGGGGACCAACGTGTCGACGAGTTTCCGCGCTTTGGTAGAGTCAGGTCCAGGCCCGGTTTTTGGCGAATCCGACTTCCCTTTAATCCCCCGCCCCACTTTATCGGACCCGACTCGAATAAACAAACGCGGGGTGGCATATTTAAGCCGCCGAGTCCAAAAAAAACTCACTCCTCATCGGGTAGGGGTCTCACCCGAACACTAGCTTTTACACTCTAAAATAAAGGGGGTTTGACTTCTTATTTGCGTTTTGCCTCAACCCCAGTGTTTTATTTTCCGTCCCCCAAATATGAAGCTGGACATTTACCGAACTGGAAGGAAGCAGAGGTAGTCCATGGAGGACTGAACAAACAGAAAAGAAATAAAGTTATGGAAGCTGCATACATAACAACGGAGAAATATGTCAACACAGCATCTGGAAGTTTCAAATTATCCAAGGTCGCGGCAGCAATTATCCGGATAACGAGTGGGAAGTGTAACGTGTTTCGTCATCTCATGTTGATATGTGTATACTCTGTAGTTTCTCAGAGTATGTGTATTCTGACGAAGATAAAACCGAAACCGGTAAAAAAAAATCTCTTGTATTGTGAAGATCTTCATGCTCAGGCAGACGATCAAATAATGGATGCTGGGTCTCCGGCTCCGAAGACGGTGATGTCATGAGAAGTGTCAATGAGAAGCCGAAGGAGGCATGGTGGTGGATCACCTATTAAAGGGCCAGACTTTGCTGGAACATACTAGTCTAATCTATCAACGTGACTAAAGGAGGAAACGCCGGGAATGCTGACTGGAATGGTGCTGTTCCACCAAGACAATGTTCAGACTCAAGTTCGCTGTCGCTCTTGCTGCCATTCATGACTATAGGCTTGAATTAGTTGCCCCCCCCCCTTATTCATCTGATTCGGCGCCATCGGACCTGTTCCGAGACTGAAAGGTGAGCTAATTGACCGCCATTTAACCTCTGATTGAAGTTATTGAAATCGTGGACTATTTACAGGGCCAGGATTCAACTCTACAAAGAGGAAGTCATATGCTTCATGATCACTAGACTAAATGGTTTGAACTTACAAGAGGACAACGTTGAAAAATAATTTTCAAAGTTTCATTCGAGTTATTTCTTATACATCAGGCCATTAACTTTTTAGCCGCCCCACATCTCTCTCTCTCTCTATCTGTGTGTGTGTGTGCGCGTGTGTGTGTTGTATGTGTGTTGTGTGTGTGTGGTGTGTGTGTGTGTGTTGTGTGTATGTGTTGTGTATGTGTATGTGTATGTGTGTGTGTGTGTGTGTGTGTGTGTGTGTGTGTGTGTGTGTGGTGTGTTTGTGTGTGTGTGTGTGTGTGTGTTGTGTGTGTGTGTGTGTGTGTGTGTGTGTGGTGTGGTTGTGTGTTATTATTGTTGTTGATATTATTATTATTATATTATTATTATATCATTGTTATTATTATTATTATATTATTATTATTATTATTATTATTATTATTATTATTATCATTATTATAATGTTATTTTCATTACTATTATCAATATTATTGTTTTTTATTGTTATTGATGTCATTATCTTTACCATTATTGTATTATTGTTATTATTATTGTTATTATCATTATCATTATCATTCTTATTCTTATTCTTTTTACTGCCATTCTTATCATTATTATTATTTTACATTATCATTTTGTTGTTTTTATCATTTCATTTTTATTTTTATTCTATTATCTTATTGTGTTGTTGTTATCATTATTATTACTGTTATTTTTATTATTTTACATTTTCATTATTATTGTTTTTATTAGCATTACATTTTTATTGTCATCTCCTCATCCTCACTCTCTTCATCTTCATCTATCTTCATCTTCATCTTCATTTTTCCCTTCATCTTCATCTTCATCTCATCTTCATCTTCACTTCACTTCTCTTCATCTTCATTTTCTTCATTTCATTTTCATCTTCATCACCCCCATCATCATCATTAACTTTCCCAAAGAGGGGGCCAGTCTTGGGAATACCCCTCAGCTTAATTAATTTTTTTAATAAAACTATAAAAAAGCTGAAATAAAGTAATCTATCAAAAAAAAAGGGAAGAATAAAAGAGCAAGAGCCCAAAACCTCCACACTGTGAAAGCAGCCGCCCCCCGCAACCTGAAGTTGGCAGTTTCCCAGGTTGGGTCAATCAGGTCCACAGAAATGTCCGCGCTTTTGGACTCGGGCCCCCCTCGTTCCCTGTGCGCTTAACAGCGCCCGTGTCATAAGTCGCAGAATCCAAACCAAACGGAGGGTTTTCAGGACCTCTAGGTCCCAAAGGTTTGTTGTGGGGATTAAAGAGACGATTTGACCCCTACACAGCAGGCACGACCTTGGCTTTGCGTGGTATTCAAGCTTTTTTGCGCACACCTTTCGGGCCTGCCTTAAGGTGTTTTGCATTGCCACCTTTGTTAGGGCTGGTCTGGCAGACCTTCTCATACTCCACTTAGAAAATTCGTTTAGGAAATAATAGGCAGGTAGGAGCCCCTCCTTCGGGCATATTCCCTCGTTTGTCAGATTAGCCCTGCTAAAACTAAACCTCGCCCTTTCATTTCACTCACGCTTTGGCTGACCTTCATTAAACAGCATATACTGGAGAGCCCATTTTTGTGGGGGCTCTCCAAAACTTCCCATCACTGAGTGGCAGTCACCCACCTCTTTAAGACCCAAAATGGTTTCAAGGGACAGTCCAAAGCCTGACCCCATTCCTTTCGACCGAAGGCCAAAAAATTTAAAAGATCAAGGTTTTACTCCCATCCCCTCTCCCAAAACGAAGGCTAAATGCACAGATTGGCTAAAAAACAAAAGACGACCCTCCCACGATTGCGAGTCGACATATGAATATCCGCCAAAACGGTGCCTGTCCTTGAGTTACAAGCCTCCTGGTCCGAACGTTAAATTGTGTCTCTGCCCCAGGGGGAACCCAAACTTCTCTCACGGGGGATCATGAGTTTAATACCCCGGTCCCAACCTACAGTTTTAAACCCAGAGTGCTTTTTATTCACATTGAAAAATCCCCACTGCTACCTTTACGAACACAATAAACACACACCACACAACCCCAACACACACACCACACACAAACCACCCCAACCACACACCCCCAAACACACAACAACCCCCACCCACAAAACACATATGTTTCTCATTGGGGTGGGGAAGGTCACTTCTCGAAAAGCAAAGAGACCATCAAATGCCCCATACGCAAAAAAAATACTCAAAAAAAACGAAATCAGAAAGGGAAAACAAAAACACTGCCCCTCATACGCCAAAACCAGCCGCCCACTACCTCCCCAGACTAGCAAAACCCCAACGACCGCATTACCTCCGAAATATGCCTCCACCTCCCAGTTCACAACACTTTTCACCTAACAAAAACCCTGAAAATAAAACCCATCTTACACGTAGCTCTATTGCTCTAAATACAACGAAAAAAAAATTTCGCAAAAATCTTCCCTATCAGCTAAGAAAAACTTTTTCCCCAGCTTTTTTGTCCAAGCATCTTCAAAGATAAAATTTTATATCCCAAATCCCCAACACCCAAAAAACCCAGCAATGAGGTGACAAAGACTGCCCAGACTTCATTGCCCACACAAAGACAACTCGTTTTTGAAACCCCGCACCACAACGAAATCAAAAAGAAACGCACAGCACTTAACACAAAAAAAAACCTGAAAAACCGACAGATTCCCCATCAACAGCACCCCAAAAAAGAAAAAAAGGTCCCCCACCCCCAAACCTGCGTCATCTATGGATGACACCTCCTTACGCAGAGTACGGCTCCGGACGAGTCAAAAATCGTTCCAAATTCGAGGAAAGCTCCCTCTCCCTTGGGAGGGAGCCTTTGCCGTGCCCTTTCTGGGGGGCGTTTGGGGACAGCGCGGAATTTGAGAATTGGTCCCCGTTCCCGGGACTGCTCACAGGACTCTCCCCCTACCTCGGGAACCCGTTGATCGGGCTCGATCAGGGAAACCGTACCGGATCAGGTGACGCCCGCGGAAAACCCCAAAAAATGGGGGTCTACCCTGAGGGGCCCTTCTAAGGGTCTTTCCAAGAAAATGAAAGGTCTTTTTTTTCGTCCAAACATTTTTCTTTCTAGAAAAAACGCCCGGATGTGGTCCACTGAATTCATATCCACCCCAATGCTATAAATTCGGCACTAGGGTTTTACACATGCGGAAATCAGGGGGGGATTAAAAGGGGGCCCGTATCCTCATAAAATCCCGATCATCCTAGTTTCTCACCCTCTTATTCAGCCCCCTGACTTCAGGTTTTCACCCCACAGGGCCCCATTACCTTCCACCCCCTATAAAAACCGGGGCAAATTACCTCTTGCAGACTTCAACAATTTGATTATAAAACCAAATTTAAACAAAGTTTTCTTTCCCGGGAGTTTTCAAACGCTACCCACACGACACTACACCACAGCATCCCAAATCACACGGTAGGCAACCCCTTTTCGATCTTTGAAACCAAAAGCCCCCTACATAGGACCGACTTCTTCACCTCAACCAAAAAGGAAAAAGGGCCGCCCGATCTCTTTTTTGGGGAAAGGGCAGCACTTGCCTACCAAAAAAAAACCTAAAACCCGGTCCGAACTTTGGGTTAGACCACATACCCATATAAGTAAATTTGCACATCACCAATACAAAAAAAAAGACGATTTCCCGGTAATAAACAAGCAAAGGGGGGTTATTTTAAAATCAAAATTTAAAATTTATAAAAAACTTTAAATTTAACTTGAAGGGCTTATTCCCAAAAAATAGATGGGCTTGGGAATTACTTTCGCCTGCATCACCTAAACTAGCCGAGCACCATTCCCGGTCTCATATAAAACCCGCAATCATTTCACCCATCTGAAAGAAAAAAAAAAAGTCTCCTGCCTGTTTTGAAGTCGTTTACTCAAAAGTTCTCCCCCCCTCTTCCCAAAATAACAAAAATTTTTCGATCCCGGGGATGTTATTAATTTTTTTGAAGACACTAGCCATTTTTCTACCCTCACCCTCCTTCCCCCTGTTCACTCACAGATTAAAGAAATTGATCCCTGGGTCAAGAGAAAAGGTAGAAACAAACCCAGAGCCAATTTTTCCGACGGATAGGCTGGAACACCTGCGAACTCACACCCCATCTCGTGTGGGGAAAAGTAAAAAAAAAAATAAAGGGGTTTCTTCGTTTCCTCCTTTCGCTCGCATCGCTCGACCGGGACCACTCAACCATCAAAATTACAAAAACAACAAAAAGCCGCGACAAAAGCTTTTCTTGTCCCCAAGATGTTGAGCGAGCCTTTGACACGGTCTGGGTGCTGGCCTGAAGTACAAGCTGTCACTAATTAATTTTTCCCCTTTGATTTAAAAAAAACTTGAAGTTTTTTTGATGACCCACGTTAAAATTAAATTTTTTTAAAAAAAGTTTCAGGCATCTTTTTTAAAGCACGCTGGATACCCCAGGCAGCTACTCAGCACAACCCTTTATAACTATACACAAAAAGACCTTCCCAACCCCCCCACATAGACTCACTATCCCTATGCGACGACGTACGTACTTTGCTCGACAAGTCCGCTTTCAGGTGCGTACAGACATTTAAAGCGAAACCCCACACCGTTCCCCCGATATAAAGGTGGTCAAGACAACGCGCAAAAACTTTCACCCTCACCTGACACTTCGTGATGCCTAACCTACCCTAATTCCTCATTATCTTTTGCCCTAGTGTGAACCTCTTTGGTCTTTTATTCCAGCAAGACGGGGGGTCAAACAATCGCGGGGCCCTTTGGGAGGGTAGGGCAAACATCAAAGTTGCTGTTTGGCACTCATACTGGCCCGTGGTGGCGGTACAAAGGGCCTTTCGGGATATATCCTCTCACCCCCCCTGTGGCTGTTAACATTAGTTCTAAAAAAACAATTCCCTTGTTTTGGGCTTGGTGGGGGGTGGTGGCGTGAAGGATGAAAAAACTGTTATTTTATGCAAATCTTTTAAACCCCCCCAAAAAAAAAGAATTCAAACTGTTGCGAAAAATGGGAAAGGGCCAAGCTATGGCAGAATCTGAAGCCCTACATGGCTTCTAGTGGCAAGAGAAAATGCAAAGCACAGGTTGACTCTGTGAACCTGCTGCAAGAGGACGAACAAAACCCAAAAAAATTTTTGTCCTGAAATTGTCCAGCGGGGACTCTCATGTAGCTCTCCGGGCCCCAGGCAAATCGGGGAGCCAGTAACCCTCAGATGTGGCATGGAGCGAGGGGAGCCAAGCTGAACCAGCCGAAAAGCTGCGCTCCAACGCCCGCCCACAATTAAGCCGAAAGGGGGGCCCGAAACGACCCCGGCCAGAGACAGATCGAGGGTGAGTCTGGGGGGCCCCCCAGGCGTTTTTCCCCAGTTTAAGGTTCCCTCTAAACTGAGGGTTCGACAAAGCCTACCAACTGGTAAGAGCATTGGAAAGCAGCGAAAAAACCGGCGCAAACCGGGTTTTTCCCGAGACCGGGCATATTATTTGCCCCAAAGAAAAGCTACCCCTTTCCTGCAGGAAAACCCTCTTAAAAGATGGGGGAATTTTGCCTTTCGCACTCAATGCCGAGGTAGGAGGTCAAAATGGTGCAACTTGGCTTCTCACTTTATATGATGTGGATTGATCACTCACCAAAAAGGTCGTGGACCTTGCCCAATGTCCAAAGGGGAAAGCCCAAACCCGCAAGTCCTCTTACCTTGAAAAAGGGCCCAACCATACCCTTTATCTGGGTACTGGGGGCCCCACAGCCAAGAACATGTGCCAAGCCACTTCGTGCTACAAGTGCCAAAATTAAAGGGCACCACCAGGCTACTGCAACGAAGCCTAAATGTGTGTCGTAACAAAAGGGACACAAAACCCCGGGTGTGCCTCAGGGCCCCCAAAAAAGGCCAAGGGACACAACAGCCAAATGTTGCAACTGTGCCAAGAGGCACATGCTGAAGCCTGCCCTTGGTGACAGGAAAGAGGGCGGCCTAGGCGACAAAGATGCTAAAAAGCGTTTTTCCGCTGGGGACAGAACACAAGAAAAGACTTCCCACCTCCTAAGAGGAAGGAAGCCCCCCCCACAGCCGACACCGGATATCTCCAATAAAAAGGGTTTCCGACTATAACAAAGTGAAAAAAAAACAAAGGGAAAAAAGGTTCAAAGAAGACTGAAGGTCTCCCCAAGATGATAATCTCTTTGACGAGGAAGATATGACTCTCCCGTTGACTGCTGTATTTCCCCCAGTACAAAAGCTTTGGGGGGTCCCCTGAGGGGGGGGAAAAGGCTCATGGTCGCCATGAGGCAAAGACCCGACTGTCGCGTCCCTGAAAGGGGGGGAAGCTGAATGAGCTGAAGAGCCTCACCCTACCCCAGGACAGACTCCCCTCCCCCCCCAACCCGGCCACGCCCTACAAAACAGACCCAAAAAGGGTAATCTGTGCACCAGTTCAGAGCACTGCCTTCTAGGGAAAGTCAGCAAAGAAAAAAATTCACAGTAAAGTTTTAAGTGAGAAAAACCCCAAAAAAACGAAAGTCAGAGCTCCAATGGTCTCCCCTCTCAGTGGACCCGGTCGCCTGACAACAGATGAAAAAACCCCCCAAAACCCCGAGGACTTTACAATGGAGTTGTCAGACTCCTCTCTGAAAACCGAAAAAAAGACATCTCTGATACGTGGAACTATATGGCTTCAATAAAAAAAATGCCCTCTCCACCAAAAATGCGATCAAGGAACTTGATGTCTCATGCTCCCGGGGACTTAAAAGAAGGGACTTCGTGGAGAGATGTTGAAAACTCTTCCTGTTGAGATCCCCCTGGCTGGGGGCCCCCTCAAACAGTACAATGTGACAGCAACCCGGGTGAGGAGCTTAGACATCAGTCAGGTCTGGCTCGTAGCAAGACCGAGTGATCATAGGGGGAGACTTCAATGCACCCCCCCCATCCTGGGCTCCCGCAGGGGACTGGATGGCAGCCATCCATAGCCAACGTATTGAACTTTCCCAACGCATGTCAGGAGGGATCCTCCCCCTCACCCTACCAGGGGAGCTCTGGGGAGAGAATTAGTGGTGTGTCGAGGAAATGTAACAAGTGACCCTTATGGCCTGTTACTACCCCCAGGAGCTGGCCCATCCAAAGCCACAAACCAAAACCAAGATGGGAAAACAGACAAGGCCAAATGGGAAGCCTTTCGGAGCCTTTGGTCACTGTCTAGAAGAATACCCCCCCGAGTGAAAGGAAATGCTTTAAGCCAATTTACGTGCCATAAAACAAGCAGCCTCACAGATAACCTAAAATCGGCCATGGTCCAGGACTTATAGCGCCTGGCACTTAATGCGAGATTAAGGAAATCAACCACAAATGAAAATGTGCAGAAAACTTTCCGAAGGCAAAGAAACCCCCAAATTAACCCTTCTAAGGGAAGCAGTGGGATGCCAAGGAAAATGCCATAAGAGTCAGACGGAAAAGGGGCTGGAATGGGGTGAGCCTTTGCCCCCCGAAAAACCCTTTCAAAGCTGTGGCAACGGGTCGGCGAGCTACACCCTCGCCCCCAGGTGCCCACGCCACGCTCCAAGCAAAGCAAACAACGTACTTGTACAGGATTTCGCAGGAAAAAAGCCAATTCTGCCAGCTGAACTGGGGCAAACCAACAATGCCCACAAAACCCGGTCATATCAGAGAGAGGGGAGCGAACCCGATAACTCAGATTTATTTCTCTGAGGGGAAACCCACAAAACCCAAAATCTTTTTTCAAAAACCCCAGGCTCTGATGGGATCTCATGCCTGCTCTTTAACACAATCTGCACTGTCACTTTTGCGGTATATTCCTAAAAAACCCTTTAGAAAGCTTTTGATTACCATTCAGGAGAGCCTGATCCCGAAAGGGGAAATTGAGGAAAGCCCTGGCTTGGGTAGGTGCTATTTTTAAAAAACAGCCAAATAGATTCCAAGGTCACCTTCCCACATGCCACTAAAAATGAAAACCTCAGGATGGGGTCCTCAGCCCGCCCTTTTTAACACTCTAATGCCGATCCTCAAATACACCTTCCAGTGGGGTGCAAGATCATCTCCAATGCAGACGATCTTGAAATCATCTCCGCTGGAGCACCCCTGCCTAAGAAAAGGCCCAGCACTGTCTGGACCTTGTATCTGAGGAGTGCTGCAAAGACAGACTAAAGTTCTCTGCAGCCAAATCCAAAAAGCCATGGCTCTGATCTAAATGTTCAAGGCACAAGTCTGAGAATCCAGGAATGCATAGAAGGGCCCCGGGTTTTCCCAAATTACTTGAGGTAATGACTTCGGGACCCTCTCCTTTACAAAGGAGGTCCTGTACTTGGTTGACCAAACCAAAAGCAAGACTGTCTGCCCATGAGAGCAATGCCCGGTAGCCCACATAGGAGCCAGACATAAAGTACTAAGATCATTCTATGTACATGCCATCCGTCCCATTGTGGACTATGCTTCTGTCTCCCTGATTGCCACAAAGCCAAATTTAAGAGAAAAATTGGAGACGAAGGCCCTCAACCTCCTCATGGAGGCAGCCCTTCCCCCCCGGAATCACAAATTGATCTAATGGTAGCTCATTTCCTTTCAAGGTACCAACCCCCCAGGACACAAACTGAGAAAAAAAAGGACCCCAAAAATAAGAAAAGGGTGTTTGAAAAACAACCCCAAAGGCTATCTCACAGTGGGGTTTTTGTACCTATCAGCTCAAAACAACTACTTGCAGAGAGGGGCTCCCCCCATCCTGATTTTGTTGAATTTGATCGGTTCCTGTTAGAGCTTGTAAAGGGAAAGAATAAATACACCAGCATAATCTATAGGCAGAAGCTGGAGGTTCATTGCAACCATCACTCCTCCGGTAGTAAAAACCTAATTCAGGGATAAATCAGTAGATCCCTTAAACCAACCTGCAGGTGTCGGTTTTCAGAAAGGGGATCCGGGGCAAAATCCTGAAGGTAACAGAAAAGCCTCCGCATACAGTCAAAGGCAGTTCATCATGGGGCCCTACCCCACCATCCCTGAGGAAGGACATGTGGTCATAAAAAGCAGATTCCAGGAGCCATTACTGTCTGCAGAAAACTCACCCAAAGACAACATCCCCTTTTCTGCTACTACCCACAAAGCAAAGGATTCTTGCTCAGGGAGAAGAATAATCATAATTTGGGTTAGCCAATAGGATCAGAGGAACGAAGTTGCTGACAGACTACTGACATTGGAGGGTATCCCCCAAATCCCATGATTAAAAAACAGCCAAAAAATTTAAGGCAGAAGTGAAATCCACTGCACTGCCTTCCTCTGCGCTTCACAAAGAAAAGAGATCTCCCCCTGGGCCAGAAAAAACTCACCCACCACGGGCTATGAGCCACGGGCACTCTCTGAAGCAGTCAATAAGGTACGAAGTCATTCTTCACAGAATAACTAGGTTTTCCACTAACATGGGAGTCATACGACAATTGACCAGAAAGGGGGTTCATGCATGTGGTGGCCAAACACCATTTAGTACATCATTAAGAATTGTGAGCAACAATTCAGAGACAAGGAACGAACTTTCACCTGGGGGCAGGAGCTCGCTGGCAATCCCCCCCAAAAAACCGGTAAGCATAGAAGAATGTCAGAGAACAAAAGAGACAGCCATAAATAGCCGGCCCCTAACTGAAGGCCCGGGCGAAAACCAAAATTCTCAAATCCAAAAAGCAACGACGAAGAAACCCAGATCAGTATTCCCCCCACCTCCACAGAACAAGACAACAGCAGCACAAGAAGGGATGCCCATCCCTTTGCCCAAATGGGGACCTGCCGGGTCCCCCCTTGATCTCCACTTTATCATTAGCACCCCGCCATACTTGGGACTAACCCCCACAAAAAAACACTCCCCAAAGAATAAGACACCCTAGGCCAAATAGTAGATGCCCCCGCATATCTACATACCCAGAAACCAAAAATTCCTTTTCCAATGCTTTTACATCAGAAACAACTGAGACCATTTCTTGCATTCGTGCCCTTTGGGCGCCGACTCTCAACAAAAAGCTTGCAGCTTTGTTGATCCAAGAGGGCTTTGACTCAACCGGGTGTCTTTTGGGGTTCTTGGTCTCCGGGGACCCCCCCGGGATATTGGTTTTGCTGTCTGGGCCCTTTTACAGGAAATGAGATGCGTCAAGTGGGGGGGTGTCCCGCCCTTTTTCCCGGGGGTCTGCTGGGGTAACAAAGGGCCCTTTCAAAAAATTGATGGGCCGGGTACTTGTCTCTGCCCTGGACCGTATTCCTGTGGGCTCAAATTGGGAAATTTTAAGGTCACAGCTTTTACTTTGGATGATGCAGTGATCCTGCGGAGACATTGGGGTTCTGGAAATAGCTCCCAGGCA
>NW_023640646.1:0-2500 GCF_015228065.2 Penaeus monodon | reverse complement strand
AGAAGAGAGGAGAGGGGGGGAGAGAGAATTGGGGGGGGAGAGAGAGAGAGAGACATAGGGAGAGAGAGAGACATAGGGAGAACACACAACACACAACAACCACCGCGCGCCCAAAAACACCAACACACACAACAACACACACACACCACACCAAACATACATACCTTTAATACATAATAAAATAAAATACATACTAAAACATATAAGAATATAATATATATTAAAAATTTGGGAAAAAAGAGAGAGAAGATTACCTAAAATTTTTTGGGTAAAAGGAGTAAAAAAACCCCCAAGGCGACCCCAGCCCGTACAGTTGCCTTCACGAGCAATGATGAAGTTTTCAAAAGGAGAGGATTGCAAAAGATTCAAACCAAATAATTTCCCTTTTTAAATTTAAGGAATACGCAAATTTAGAATTGTGGGGTTTTTAAAACCAGTTATTTATTTTATTTTCTTTAGTTTAGTGCTTATGATTTACTGCGATTTATTTTATTTTCCAAATTTATATATTTGGATATTTTGATTATTTGGCAATGCGGGGTTCCATCCAAATTAAAATTAATGTATAACTAAACACAAAAAAAAACACAACAAACACCAAAACACCAACACACACAACACACACACACACACACACACACACACACCCCAACACACCACAACCACACGCAAAAAACACGAAGGAATTAAGACTCATACATTTGTAAAGCGAGGAGAAAAGAGCATACACGTGTGGGTAGAAAATAGACCTCTCTGGGTACAGGGGTAAACAGTAGTGATATGAGTTTTGCGTTATGAGATGATTTTTTTAAATAACTCCCCGGGTTTTGGTTAATTTTATTTACTTAGCAAATTTTATTCTCGGGAGGGGTTTCTCGAAAGAGAGAAGCAAAGTCCTACCTTTAAATGTGTGAAAAAGGGGGGGCCAGGAGAGAGAAAGTTTTTTCAGATCCCACTCTTCTTTTTTATTAAATTTTAATTTATTAAAATATTTTTATTATTTTATATTATTTATTATTTTTTTTTTTTTTGTATTGGATTAGATTTATCATTGTATAATTTATATTATATATACCGTGGATGTCTACACCCAACAACACACACGCACGCAGCACGCACACAACAAAAACACAAAACCGCAAACGAACGCAAAGAAACACGCACACCCCCAAACGCACACGCAACGCACAGCACACGACACCCCACAGCACACGCACACAGACACCCCACACGCACACACACACAGGCTCAGTCTCAGACACTATGACCTGGAAGGAATGTCGCAAACTTGCGACGGGGGGAAATTAAAGTCGGGGGGGACACCTTTTTGCGGTATTTTGAGGGGGAGGTGGGTACGACAGGCACCCGGGGTCCTACTAACCGGGCCCGTCCGCTGACGTTACGCCCTAATGCTCTTAATTCCCCTTTCTGTTCCACTTGCGCCCCCAAAGACCTATGCTTCAGCGTTTTTTTCACGGGCTATGACGTTATCTTGCTATTTTAAAGGAATATTATGGAGTGAGATATCATTCAGCATGGGAAACTCAAGGGAGTTTTCTTTCCCACCTCCCCCGAGTTTGATGTTTCATCGTACAAAGGGTTGAGTGCGAATACCCCCCCAACGACCCCCAGGCCTGTCGCATTTTTTCCGTCATACCGGGCGAGTGAAATGAAAGCGGCCAGATCTCTTTTACGAAGGAAAGGGGGGCTATACGACAAGGTGGAGTGGAGATGGAAGACAGAAAACCCATGGGCCAGGGTTCGCACGTAAATGGGGAAATAGTAAAGTGGGAAAAAAACCCCCCCACCCAAAAATCCCCTTGCCGGGAAGGATATCAACGAGGGGAAAATGATCTGCAACGAAGATAAGCATTGGAAGGATGGCGGATGGTTTGGGCCAGGGTGCTGCCGGCCTCCTTTGTGCCGCTGCCGCTACAAAATACCCAAAAAAAGCACCTGCAGCTGCAGGAAAATACCTCGGGTCAGAAGAAATACAGCTTAAAAAAAGAGGGATCAAAAAATTTATTGCAAAAATTTGAAAAATTATCCTTGTGATTTTGCAATATTGAAACAAATAGTAAAAAAATGGGGATCCCATGACCAATAAAATTTTGTATTTCATAAATATTTCATAAAAACCTAGAGAAAAAAAAATGTTTATGTTACCATTGTTATTTTTATTCATATATAGATATGTTTTCGTAATTTCAACGTTTCCTAAACTGGCCCCCGTCGACAACGAACCGCAAGTATTTGACATTAAAATGGCAAATACCGTACCCCCGCATTATCTACTTGCGAAACGAAAGCTACGTGCAGCGCGATTTGACAATTTACTTCCCGCGAACAGTTTCCCCCCCCGACAAGATCCCAGAACAACACCCCAAACGCGTGCGCGAAGGAGCTGAAAAAAAAACGAATGAAGACAAGGGAAATACACGAATATCCAGAGGCCCTTTTTTTTGATGTTTATCTTATTATTAAATTATTTTTAAACAGC
>NW_023640645.1:9976-11143 GCF_015228065.2 Penaeus monodon | reverse complement strand
AATTGACTTGAACAAATTGGTAATAGAAAAAATTTTTCGTAAACAGAGGTTTAAATTATTCTGTTCTCATATGTGTTCTAGGGACACCAAGAATTATCCTCATAGCTTCAGTCAACTCTGATTCCTTGAACAATACTAGGTGCAATGCATGAAAATCTATGACTGACTGTATGTATGACAAGTAAAAGTCTTGCAATATTGACATTGATACCATGGTATTTGCCAACAAGTGTCCTAAGTGGCTTCAGCCGCCCCCACAGCCTTTTCTTCAGGTTTCTGATGAACTCTGCATCATTGACAATCACCCCAAGGTATTTGTATTGATGGCAGAGATCTAGCTTGATGTCATTTATGTGAAACCTTGGCTTAAGAATTATCTTTGGATTGAGAGCCTTGTTTTTTTCAGTCGAGATTATCAATAACAAGTGTTGAAAAATTATCTCAGGATTTAATCAAAGTTGTCACTGACTGCCATAACACATGGGTCTGTTCACGAAAACTCTCGAAGAAAAAGAGGCCCCAGGCCTCCCATGCATCGAGATGGATCAATGAGCCTATTCTGGCCAAGGAACATAAACGGGTCCAGGAGCTTAATTCAGAGAATTAAAAACTCAGATTCGTAGTAAACACTGGGAACAATTCCTGCAAGGTATCAATAGTCACACTTCTGTGACTGACATGTGGAGAAAAATTAATAGGCTGACAGGTAAAGCTCTCACAACACCGCAGTTCTACAGCACCCTCTTGAAGTCGCTTGCATGTTTTGGGTACCCCCCAAGCGTTTGTGTGATTCGTGAATTATATATCCTTCGGGAATTTTGCGAGCGCCCATTACAGATACGCAGAAGAGAGCAGGATATTATATTCCTGGCTCGAGTCGCTTCAGTCATATACGGCATTTGGGTATAGGATCCCCCCGTTATTGAGTTTTATTGAAGTCTGACGTGCAAAGCTAGACATGTACCTCGGCAGTTCAGATTTCTGACCCCGAGAAGATTTGCTTGATAAAAATTTGGCGAATATTTTTTTTATGTCACCATTCATTCATGCGTACATTCTGTCGCATATCATTATATGTTGAATTCAATGTGGTAGTTGAAATAATCGTAAATAGCTAGCATTGCTAATTTACTTCAGTTTTGTTATAGTGAACGTTAATATTCGTGT
>NW_023640644.1:0-11144 GCF_015228065.2 Penaeus monodon | reverse complement strand
TTTTTCAAATTTTTTTTCCATTGTCTCTTATTCTCACTTTATCATCATTATTGTCATGATAAATAGAATTCTTGTAATTATTATCATTATTACCCTTATAATTGCCAGAATCATCAAATGAATTGAAAAAACGTCATTTTGGAGTCTACTCTCAAAAGGCTATATTTCGCTAGATTTTGCCGCTTTTTCGACTTTTGGGATTTTTTTTCTTTTACCTTTTTTTTATTATATATGGACACAAATCCTGTTATTATCATCCTTATTATCATGATTATCATCATTATTATCGTTATCATCATCATTATCATCATTATCATCATTGTCATCATCATTATCATCATTATTGCAATTATTATTATCATTATTGCAATTATTATAATTATTATTGCAATTATTGCAGTTATAATATATATTTTTACATCTATACTAATAACAACTACAATTATAATAGTAATAACAATAATAATAACAATAATAACGTCTTTATAATCATTATTTATATCATTATTTTAATCAATATCGTTATTACTGTAATTATTACTGTTATAATAATTATTTTTACAATTATACTGCCAGTAATAATAATAATAATAATAATAATAATAATAATAATAATAATAATAATAATAATAATAATAATAATAATGATAATAATAATAATAGTAATAATAGTAATAATCATCAAATACTATCCAAATTCTCTTTATTCTCACTTTTATCATCATTATTGTCATTATTAGTAGAATTCTGGTAATTATTATCATTATTACCCTAATAATTGCCAGAATCATCAAATGAATTGAAAAAACGTCATTTTGGAGTCTACTCTCAAAAGGCTATATTACGCTAGATTTTCCCGCTTTTTCGACTTTTGGGAATTTTTTTCTTTTACCTTTTTTATTATATAAGGACACAGTTCCTGTTATTATCATCATTATTATCATGATTATCATCATTATTATCGTTATCATCATCATTATCATCATTATCATCATTATCATCATCATTATCATCATTATTGCAATTATTATCATCAATATTGCAATTATTATCATTATTATTGCAATTATTGCAGTTATAATATATATTTTTACATCTATACTAATATCAACTACAATAATGATAGTAATACCAATAATAATAACAATAATAAACGTCTTTATAATCATTATTTATATCATTATTTTAAATAATATCGTTATTACTGTAATTATCACTGTTATAATAATTATTTTTACAATTATACTACCAGTAAAAATAATAATAATGATGATAAAAACAATAATAATAATAATAATAATAATAAAATGTAATATATAATAATAATAATAATAATATAATAATAATATATAATAATAATAATAATAATAATGATATAATAATAATATAGTATAATAGTAATATCATCAAATGTTATCCAAATTCTCTTTATTCTCACTTTTATCATCATTATTGTCATGATTAATAGAATTCTGGTAATTATTATTATTATTACCCTAATAACTGCCAGAATCATCAAATGAATGGAAAAAACGTCATTTTGGAGTATACTCTCAAAAGGCTATATTTCGCTAGATTTTCCCGCTTTTTCGACTTTTGGGATTTTTTTCTTTTACCTTTTTTTTTATTATATATAGACACAATTCCTGTTATTATCATCATTATTATCATGATTATCATCATTATTATCGTTATCATGATCATTATCATCATTATCATCATTATCATCATCATTATCATCATTATTGCAATTATTATCATCAGTATTTCAATTATTATATTTATTATTACAATTATTACTGTTATAATAATTATTTTTACAATTATACTACCAGTAAAAATAATAATAATGATGATAATAACAATAATAATATTAATAACAATATTATAACAATTAGTATTATTATAATTATACTTATTATTATTATTATTGTTATTATTACAGTTATAATATATTTTTTGGCAATAATAATAATAGTAATAATAGTAATAATCATCAAATGTTATCCAAATTCTCTTTATTCTCACTTTTATCATCATTATTGTCATGATTAATAAAATTCTGGTAATTATTATCATTATTGCCCTAATAATTGCCAGAATCATCAAAGATCGAAAAAAGTCATTTTGGAGTATATTCTCAAAAATGCTATATTTCGCTAGATTCTCCGCTTTTCGACTTTTGGGATTTTTTTCTTTACCGTTTTTATTATAATGGACACAATCCTGTTATTATCATCAGTATTATCATGATCATCATATTTTATTGCTTATCATCATCATTATCACTCATTATCATCATTATCATCATCATATCCTCATTATTGCAATTATTTCATGATTTATTGCAATTTTATCATTATTATTGCAATTATTGCAGTCTATAATATATACGTTTTTAAAATCTATACTACTAAACAACTACAATAATAATATTAATAACAATAATAATAACAATAATAACGTCATTATACTCCATATTTTATCATTATTTAATTATATCGTTATTTACTGAATTATTACTGTATAATAATGTTATTTTTTACAATTATACTACCAGTGAAAATACTAATAAAGATAATAATAACAATAATAATATTAATAACAATATTATACACAATAGTATTATTATATTACACTTATTATTATTATTATTGTTATTATTACAGTTATAATAATTTTGGCAAATAATAAAATAATCAACAGTAATTAAATAATAATAATAATAATAATAATAATAATAATAATAATAATACTAATAATAATAATAATAATAATAATAATAATAATAATAATAATGATAATAATAATGATAATAGTAATAAATAGTATAATCATCAAATGTTATCCAAATTCTCTTTATTCTCACTATTATCATCCATTAATTGTCAGATTAATAGAAATTCTGGTAATTATTATCATTATACCCTAATAATTGCCAGACTAATCAAATTGAATGGAAAAAACGTCATTTTGGAGTCTACTCTCAAAAGGCTATATTTCGCTAGATTTTGCCGCTTTTCGACTTTGGGATTTTTTTTCTTTTACCTTTTTTTATTATATATGGACACAAATTCCTATTATATCATCATTATTATTGATTATCATCCTTATTATCTTTATCATCATCATGATCATCATTATCATCCCTATCATAATTCATTATCATTATTATTGCAATTATTATCATTCATTTAGTGCAAGATATCCTTATTATTGCAATTATTGCAGTTATAATATATATTTTTACATCTATACTAATAACAAACTACAATAATATAGTAAATAACCCATAATAATAACAATAATAACGTCTTTATAATCATATTTATATCATTAGTTCTAATTAATATCGTTTTACTGTACTTATTTACTGTATAATAATTATTTTACAATTATACTACCAGTAAAAATAATAATAATGATAATAATAACAATAACACTATTAATAAACAATATTATAACAATTAGATATTATAAATTAGACTTATTATTATTATTCTTGTTATTACCCGCACAGTTATAAATATATTTTTTGGCCATAATACAATAATTAAAGTAATAATAATAATAATAATAATAAAATAATAACTAATAATTAATAATAATAATAATAATAATAATACTAATAATCCAATAATAAAATGATAATAATAATAATAATAAGAATAATAATAATAATAAATTAATCGATAAAATAATTGCATAATAGTAATTAATAGTAATTAATCATCAAAATGTTATCCAAATGCACTTTATTCTCACTTTTATCATCATTATTGTCTGATGAATAGAATTCTCGGTAATTATATCATTATTACCCTAATAATTGCCAGAATCATAAAATGAAATGGAAAAAACGTCCATTTGGGAGTCTACTCTAAAAAGGCTATTATTTCCCATAGCTTTTGCCGCTCTTTTCGACTTTGGATTTTTTTTTTACCTTTTTTCGCTATTATATATGGACACAATCCTGATATCATCATCATTCATTATCAGTGAGTATCATCATTATTATCGTTATCATCATATCATTATCATCATTCTATCATTCTCATCATCATAATCATCATTATTGCAATTTATATCAATCATTAGTGCAATTATTATCATTATTATTGCAATTATGCAGTTATAATATATATTTTGACATCTATACTGATAAAACAAACTACAATAATAATAGTAATAACAAAATAATAACACTAATAAGTCTTTATACATCATTATTTATATCATTATTTAATTAATACAGGTTACTGCACTGCTAATTATTACAGTTATAAATAATTATTTTTATAATATCCTACCAGTAAAAATAACAAGAATGTATAATAATAACAATAAGAATATAATAACAATATATAACAATAGTATTATTATAATTTTATTATTTATTATCATATTGTTATTATTACAGTTATTACATATATTTTTGGCAATAATACTAAGTAATAAAGTACAAGCTAAATCAATAATAATAATAATAATAATAATAATAATAATTAATAACGCAATAATAATAATAATAATAATAATAATATTAAAATAATAATAAAAAAAATATAATGATAGATAAAAGAATAATAATAATGAGAATCAATAATGATAATAGTAAAAATAGTAAATAATCTCCAAAAGTTATTCAAATTCTCTCTTATTCTCCTTTTTATCAAGCATTCTTGTCAGATAATAGAATTCTGTAATTATTATCAGTATTACCCGAGTTAGTTGCCAGAATCATCAATATGAATGGACAAAAAAGTTTTTGTTGGGGTTTATACTCTCAAAGGCATATTTCGCTAGATTTGTCCACTTTTCGACTTTTGGGATTTTTTCCTTTTACCTTTTTTTTCCATATATGACATAATTCCTGTTATCTATCACCATTATATCATGATTAATCATCATATTATCGTTATCATTCCCCCACCCAATTATCATTCATTCATATCATCATTATCATCATTAGTGCTTAATTTATTTATATCATTATGCAATCCTATTATCATCCATTATGCAATTATTGCCCAAGGGTTTAATATATACTTGTAAATCAATACTAATAAAAAACCTGCAATAATCAATAGTAATAAACAATCTTAATAATAACAATAATAACGTCTTTATAATCATTTATTTATATCATTATTTAATTAATATCGTTCACTTCTGTAATTATTACTGTTAGAATATTAGTTTTACAATTATACTCCCTTAAAAATGATAATAATGATAATAATAACAATAATCCTATTGATAACAATATTATGAGACAATTAGTTTATGATCTCATATTCTACTCGAGTATGTTGTTATTGTTATTATTACCCAGTTATAATATTTTTTGGCAATAATACTAATAATTAAAGTATATAATAATGAATAATAATAATAATAATAATAATAATATAAGTAATAATAATAATAATGTAATAATAATGATAATAGTAATAATAGTAATAATCATCAAATGTTATCCAAATTCTCTTATTCCACTTTTATCATCATTATTGTATGATTAATAGAATTCTGGTAATTATTATCATTATTACCCTAATAATTGCCAGAATCATCAAATGAATGGAAAAAACGTCATTTTGGATCTACTCTCAAAGGCTATATTTCGCTAATTTTGCCGCTTTTCGACTTTTGGGATTTTTTTCTTTTACCTTTTTTTATATATGGACACAATTCCGTTATTATCATCATTATATCAGATTATCATCATATTATCGTTAATACATCATTATCATCATTATCATCATCATCATCATCATTATCATTATTATCATTACTTCAATTATTATCATTATCATTGCAATTATTGCAGTTATAATATATATTTTTACAATCTATACTAATAACAACTACAATAAATATAGTAATAACAATAATAATATAATAAAACGTCTTTATAATCATTATTTATATATTATTTTAATAATATCGTATTACTGTAATTATTACTGTTATAATAATTATTTTACAATTTACTACCAGTAAAAATAATAATAATGATAATATAACAATAATAATATTAATAACAATATTATAACAATTAGTATATTATAATATACTTATTATTATATTATTGTTATTATTACAGTTATAATATATTTTTTGATAATAATAATAATAATAATAATAATAATAATAATAATAATAATAATAATAATAATAATAATAATAATAATGCTAATAATAATGATAATAGTAATAATAGTAATAATCATCAAATGTTATCCAAATTCTCTTTATTCTCACTTTTATCATCATTATTGTCATGATTAATAGAATTCTGGTAATTGTTATCATTATTACCCTAATAATTGCCAGAATCATCAAATGAATGGAAAAAACGTCATTTTGGAGTCTACTCTCAAAAGGCTATATTTCGCTAGATTTTGCCGCTTTTTCGACTTTTGGGATTTTTTTTCTTTTACCTTTTTTTATTATATATGGACACAATTCCTGTTATTATCATCATTATTATCATGATTATCATCATTATTATCGTTATCATCATCATTATCATCATATCATCATTCATCATCATTATCATCATTATTGCAATTATTATCATCATTATTGCAATTATTATCATTATCATTGCAATTATTGCAGTTATAATATATATTTTTACATCTATACTAATAACAACTACAATAATAATAGTAATAACAATAATAATAACAATAATAACGTCTTTATAATCATTATTTATATCATTATTTTAATTAATATCGTTATTACTGTAATTATTACTGTTATAATAATTATTTTTACAATTATACTACCAGTAATAATAATAATAATAATAATAATAAAATATAATAATAATAATAATAATAATAATAATAATTTAAATTAAGTAATATATGATAATAGTAATAATAGTAATAATCATCAAATGTTATCCAAATTCTCTTTATTCTCACTTTTATCATCATTTTTGTCATGATTAATAGAATTCTGGTAATTATTATCATTATTACCCTAATAATTGCCAGAATCATCAAATGAATGGAAAAAACGTCATTTTGGAGTCTACTCTCAAAAGGCTATATTTCGCTAGATTTTGCCGCTTTTTTGACTTTTGGGATTTTTTTTCTTTACTTTTTTTATTAATATGGACACAATTCCTGTTATATCATCATTATTATCATGATTATCATTCTTATTATCGTTATCATCATCATTATCATCATTATCATCATATCATCATCATTATCATCATTATTGAATTATTATCATCATATGAATGATAATTATTATCATTATATTCAATTATATTTTATAATTTTACCATTTATACTAATAACATTAATAATAACATAATATTATTATAATATATACATTTTTAATTATATCATTATTATATATATTATTTTAATTAATATCGTTTTACGTATTTTTACGTATAATAATATTTTTACAATTATTATACAATAAAATATATTATATAATTATATATTATATTAATACATATTATAACATTATATTATTATAATTATACTATAATTAATAATATATATATAATACATATAATATATTATAATGAATATAATAATAATAATAATAATAATAATAATAATAATGATAAATAGTAATAATAGTAATAATCACAAATGTTATCCAAATTCTCTTATTCTCACTTTTATATCATGATTGTCATGCTTTATAGAATTCTGGTAATTATTATATTATTACCCTAATCATTTCCCAGAAATCATAAAATTAATGGAAAAAACCGTCATTTGGAGTTACTCTCAAAAGGCTATATTTCGCTAGATTTGCCGCCTTTTTTTCGACTTTGGATTTTTCTTTCTTTGACGTTTTTTTTATTATATATGGAAGACATTCCTGTTTTATCATCATATTATCCATGATTACATCATATTTGTATCATCATCATTATCATCATTATCATCATTATTCATCATCATTCATCATCATTATTGCAAATTATTATAATCCATTATTGCAATCTTCATCATTATCATTGCCAATTATTGCAGTTATAATATATATAGAACAAATTAATCTGGAATAAATAACAACTACAATAATAATAGTAATAAACAATAATAATAACAATATAACGTCTTTATAATCATTGATTTTTATCATTATTTACATTAATATCGTTAATTACTGTAATTATTACTGTATAATATTATTTTTACAATTATACTACAGTAAGAATAATAATAATGATTAATAATAACAATAATAATATTAATTAACAACATTATAACAATTAGTTTATTAGAATGATACTTATTATATTATTTTTTTTTTTATTGTTATTATTACAGTTATAATATATTTTTTGGCCAATAATACTAATAAATAAGTAATAATAATAATAATTAATAATAATAATAATAATAATATAATAATAATAGTAATAATGATAATAGTAATAATAGTTAATAATCACCAAAGGTTATCCCCAAATTCTCTTTATTCTCACTTTTATCATCATTATTGTCATGATTAATAGAATTCTGGTAATTGTTATCATTATTACCCTAATAATTGCCAGAATCATCAAATGAATGGAAAAAACGTCATTTTGGAGTCTACTCTCAAAAGGCTATATTTCGCTAGATTTTGCCGCTTTTTCGACTTTTGGGATTTTTTTTCTTTTACCTTTTTTTATTATATATGGACACAATTCCTGTTATTATCATCATCATTATCATCATTATCATCATTATCATCATCATTATCATCATTATTGCAATTATTATCATCATTATTGCAATTATTATCATTATCATTGCAATTATTGCAGTTATAATATATATTTTTACATCTATACTAATAACAACTACAATAATAATAGTAATAACAATAATAATAACAATAATAACGTCTTTATAATCATTATTTATATCATTATTTTAATTAATATCGTTATTACTGTAATTATTACTGTTATAATAATTATTTTTACAATTATACTACCAGTAAGAATAATAATAATGATAATAATAATAATAATAATAATAATAAATAATAATAAATATAATAATAATATAATAGTAATAATAGTAATAATCATCAATGTTATCCAAATTCTCTTATTCTCACTTTTATCATCATATTGTCATGATTAATAGAATTCTGGTAATTATTATCATTATTACCCTAATAATTGCCAGAATCATCAATAATGGAAAAACGTCATTTGGAGTCTACTCTCAAAAGGCTATATTTCGCTAGATTTTGCCGCTTTCGACTTTTGGGATTTTTTCTTTTACCTTTTTTTATTATATGGACACAATCTGTTATTATCATCATTATTATCATGATTATCATCATTATTATCGTTTATCATCATATCTCATTATCACATTACATCATCTTATCATCATTATGCAATTATTATCATCATTATTGCAATTATTATCATTATCATTGCAATTATTGCAGTTAATATTTTTTACATCTATACTAATACAACTACAATATAATAGTAATAACATAATATAACAATAATAACGTCTTTATAATCATTATTTATATATTATTTAATTAATATCGTTATTCTGTAATTATTACTGTTATAATAATTATTTTACAATTATACTACATAAATATAATAATGATAATAATAACAATAATAATATTAATACAATATTATAACAATTAGTATATTATAATTATACTTATTATTATTATTATTGTTATTATTACAGTTATAATATATTTTTTGGCAATAATACTAATAATTAAATAATAATAAATATAATAATATAAAATAATAATAATAATAATATATAATATATATAATAATTAATTAATAATAATAATAATATAATAGCTAATAATAATGATAATAGTAATAATAGTAATAATCATCAAATGTTATCCAAATTCTCTTTATTCTCACTTTTATCATCATTATTGTCATGATTAATAGAATTCTGTCATTTTTATCATTATTACCCTAATAATTGCCAGAATCATCAACTGAATGGAAAAAACGTCATTTTTGGAGTCTACTCTCAAAAGGCTATATTTCGCTAGATTTTGCCGCTTTTTCGACTTTTGGGATTTTTTTTCTTTTACCTTTTTTTATTATATATGGACACATATTCCTGTTATTATCATCATTATTATCATGATTATCATCATTTTTATCGTTATCATCATCATTATCATCATTATCATCATTATCATCATCATTATTATCATTATTGCAATTATTCATTCATAATTATTGCATTATATATCATTATCATTGCAATTATGCAGTTATAAATATATTTTACATCTATACTAATAACAACTACAATAATAATAGTAATATACAATATATTAATTAAATAATACGTTTTTATTAATATTATTTTATATATTATTTTAATTAATACGTATTACTGATAATTAATTACTGTTATAAAATTATTTTACAATTATACTACAGTAAGAATATATTATTATATTGTATAATATAACAATAATAATATTAATAACAATATATAACAATAGTATTATTATAATATACTTATATATTATATTATTGCTTATTATTACAGTTAATAATAATTTATTGCAATAATACTAATATATAAATAATAATAATATAATAATTATATCATATAATAATGATAATAATAATTACTAATAATTAATAATACTAAAATAATGAAATAATAATTATATATAATATAAAATATAATTATCAATTTCTTTATTCTACTTTTAATTTATTTATGATAATAGAATTTATAATATATTTACAAATTCCTTATTTCCAATTATTAATGATACATCATTTTGTTTAAATCTGTCAATTATATCTTATCTAATTTGAAATTTATTCAATTTAAATCATTTTGATTATTATATATTTGCTAATTCGTTTATTATCACTTTTCATTTTATACACTATTACCTTTTATTAAAATTATCATAAATTCCTTTATATCATCATTATATCATTATTCATTATTATCTTCATATCATTATAATTATTATTATTCATTAAAATTATTTTCAATTATTAAAATTTAAAAATTTTAATTTTCAATAATAATATAATATTATTTTTAATCTATATTAAAACAATACAATAATTTATTAAAAAATTTTAAACATAATTTTTATAATATAAAATAAATTTTTAA